>NC_143057.1:1507500-1632500 GCF_052426305.1 Pelodiscus sinensis
CCTGCACGGCCGCCTCTGGGATGAAGAGCTGAGCTGAGCACCTAAATGGAATCGGCCACCTGGTCTATTTCTATCCCCTCCTGGCTTCTTCCAAGCTGGAGAGAGTCACATGGCCAGTGGCCAGGGGTGTCTTTGGCCTCCAGAGGCCCATTGTTCCCTGGAGCTTTGCTCATTAGCATGTCCATGGGCAAACATTCGCAGCCCATTGCTCTGCCTCCGACAGAGACTCTTTCAGCATCACCACAGAGTCCATATTTATAACTCCACACAGACATCGTACAGGTATATGAAGCGCAGATACAGGATCCATAGACAATAAGCTTTTGTTTGACACCTCACATGGCCCCCTTTGTACCCACTTCTGGGACAAACACCCCCCCAGGGGCACAGCAGGGACCTGGCTGCTCCCCTAAAATCCAGTAATGTGACAACGTTTCGTTAGCCCCCGTTCTGCGCTGCGCGTGCGTGGAGAGCATTCTCAGGAGCTGCCTGTAAGAAGGCGTAAGCGTGGGACTGAGTCACCGGCCTGTAAAGCACCCGGGCCCAGAGGGGGTCCCGTTTTGCCCAGGGCTACAGCAGGGCGCCACCCGCACAGCAGCAATTTCTGATGCGGCCGGTCTGCGCGGGGATGTGGCTAACGGGTCCAGGGAAGGGCTTGCCGGAGAGCTAGTGACTCACGAAGGAGCTTTCATCTCCCGCGCCACAGCATCGCCGGCGGGTGCCAACGCACGTTCTGCTCAAGAGCTGGCGAGACGGGGGCTGCTGCGAGCGAGGAGGGAAGGGCTACCAGGGCTGGAAGGATTTACACTCGGGTCCCAGCGGGGGGAGAGGTTTTACTGGGCACCCAGGCCTTGCTCTGCGAGCCGTGCTGTTACCCGCACAGATTTCGCTCTCCCTTCCACACTGTAGGGACACCCCTTCACCCAGTTCTGGGGCTCAAGGTGCAGCCCTGTGAATTTACACACCCACCCTCGCCCGATTCCTAGGGCTCAGGGCGGAACTTCCTGCAGGTTTTGCAGGAGCTTTAGCCCCTAAAAGAGCCTCACCCAGTACTATTCTTATTCTCTGTTTGACAGTCCCCAAACAAGCAGAATGCACATGCTAAGCACACAGCGTCATGCTCGCTAGTCCTGGTGCAGGCGACTTCCGCTGGTGGCCAGGCAAGCCCCTGGATCTTAGCTGCTGCATGTCACAGTCATGCAGAGGCAGCTGGGTCTTGGAGGGGAGTTGGGATGATTTGTTCCAATGAGCATTACTTTACATTTCTCAACATTAAATTGCATTTGCCATTTTGTTGCCCAATCACTTAGTTTGGTGAGATCTTTTTGATCTGTCTGCTGTGGTCTTAACTATCTTGAGCAGTTTAGTATCATCTGCAAATTTTGCCACCTCACTGTTTACCCCTTTCTCTAGATCATTTATGAATAAGTTGAATAGGACTGGTCCTAGGACTGGCCATTGGGGGACGCCACTAGTTACCTCTCTCCACTTGGAAAACTGACCATTTATTCCTACCCTTTGTTTCCTGCCTTTTAACCAGTTATCAGTCCACGAAAGTTCCTTCCCTCTTTGTCCCATAACTTACTTTACTTAAGAGCCTTTGGCAAGGGACCTTGTCTAAGGGTTTCTGGAAATCTAAGTGAACTATATCCACTGGATCCCCCTTGTCCACATGTTTATTGACCCCCTCAAAGAACTCTGGCAGCTTAGAGGCATGATTTCCATTTACAGAAACCATGTTGACTTTCCCCCAACAAATTATGTTAAACTTCATGTCTGACAATTTTATTCTTTACTATAGTTTCAACTAATTTGCCTGGTACTGATGTTAGACTTACCGGTCTGTAATTGCCAGGATCACCCCAGAGCCCTTTTAATATATTGGCATCACATTAGCTGTCTTCCAATCATTAGGTATGGAAGCTGATTTAAAGGATAGGTTACAAACCACAGTTAATAGCTCCACAATTTCCCATTTGAGTTCTTTCAGAACTCTTGGGTGAATGCCATCTGGTCCCCGTGACTTGTTACTGTTAGATTTATCAATTTGTTCCAAAACCTCCTCCAATGACACCTCAATCTGGGGCAATTCCTCAGATTTGTCACCTAAAAGGAACAGATCACGTTTGGGAATCTCCCCAACATCTGCAGCCGTGAACACCGAAGCAAAGAATTCATTTAGTTTCTCCGCAAAGACTTTATCATCTTTGAGTGCTCCTTTGGCATCTTGATCATCCAAGGGCCCCACCGGTTGTTTAGCCAGTTTCCTGCTTCTGATGTACGTAAAAACATTTTGCTATTACTTTCTGAGCTGTTCTTCAAACTCCTTTTTGGTTTTTCTTCTTCTATTTTTACACTTAATTTGACAGAGTTTATGCTCCTTTCTATTTTCCTCACTAGGATTTGACTTCCGCTTTTAAAAGATATCTTTTTATCTCTCTCTATTTGTTAGTCTCTAGGGTGCCACAGAACTTCCTGTTGTTCAAAAAGTCTAAATTAGGACAAATTGATGTCTGATTAACATAATACAAAGAGCAACAACTTAGGTCACTAACTGTTTCCTTTCTTTCTACTCTAGTGGGAACCATATATTCCAGGGCCTAGCCGCCGGGGTGGCAGTGAACGAGAATGGAAGAGGCCAGATAATAGGTATATAATTTCCAAGCAGCTTTGGTATATATGACGGGCGGTGTTTTCTAGTGGGCATCTGGCTTCGCAGTCAGACCTAGATGCATCTTCGTTAGATTGTCGGTCCCTATGTCCCTATAAGCGAGGGGACAGGCAAAGCTTTTCTGGACTGTCCCGCAGGAATCTTTGCTCTTTCCTTGGCACTGTTGGTGTGTAGAGGTGGGCGAGGGAATCGGCGTGAGTCATGAACGTTATTCTACTGCAGCAGCATCTGGGAGTGGCTGCTCTCAGCAGTGGTTCTGCAGGTAGATGGGTGAAGGAGGCGGGCTCATTATGTGGAGAGGTGGATCTAGATGGCTGATTCACTGCCGCCCTCCGTTGGCAGAAACAGACGGTAGCCAGGACCTGCAGTTCATGACACGTCATTGAATCTGGTCCGCTCTTGCATGGGGCAGGGTGCCCTGTTTTCCACCATACAAAGTAAATGCAGAGCCGCTAACAGAGATCGCGAAGACTGGATGTCCCTGAAAGAGCTGGCTTGCCCCCGGCAGGGCAGGGGAAATGCTCGTTAGACCGTAGAGGGCGGCAGGAGCGCGGCCCACACCAAAATGAAGGTGTTTGTTTCAAAAGGCAGAAGTCTTTTTCAAGAGCAATCATCGGCGGCTGCTGTAAGCATTGGCCCTGTTTCCAGCCATTGTTCTTGCTGCTCCTTTCCCTGCGCGGCTGCTGTACTGAGCTGGGGTCAGGGCCCCCCGTGAGTGTGCGTAGCGCTTCTCCAGCGCCGTCCTGTGACCCCCCCATACCTTATCCGAGAGCAGATTCAGGCAGGTGTCTGTGGAGCCCTGCGGATCCGCGGCGCTCGCTCATCTCCACGGGCCCCGCGCCCACGGCTCGGTTTTGCGGATACTGAATTTCGTATCCGCACAGGACTCTAGCTAGATGGGTTCATTTGCCAACACAACGAAGCGAAATCGGCTACGTGAGTGGTGGGCGAAATCCTGGCTCTGTTACAGTCATTGTGCTGTGGACGTCCTGGGGCCGGGCTAGAATTCACTGCCCCAGTTACAAACCGGCACTTTGCTTTTCACCTTCTCGGTTGTGCGGCCGAACAGCCTCTCTTCCGCAGTGGGGCGCTCTGGTCATTGCTCTTCTGCTCCGTGCTAGAAAACGTCATTCGTGAAAATCAGTGGGGAGGGGCGGACATCCGGCGCGGGGGGGACCCCGTCCTCAGAAGCAACCTCATCTGCTGCGGCTACTCGGACGGCGTGGTGGTCGGAGAACGAGGCAAGGGGCTGATCGAAGGAAACACCATTTACGGTAAGAAGCCCAAAATACGGACAATCCCGTGGGCGCCTGCCCTCGGCTCTCCGCCGGCTGCTGTGCTGTGCCCCCTTTGCTTAGGGGCGGCTCCTGTGCTGCGCTAGGTCAGATTCCACGCTGAGCAAGGGTGGGCAGGAAGGCCCTTGCGGCTCCCTGATCCTCTGGCCCAACACAGGCTTGTGCCAACCGGCGGTGCGCCTGGGGACCACGCCCTAGCTGGGGCTGGCCGCTCCTCCTCCCTGTGCGGCAGGGAGCCGGCGGTGTGTGCACTGCTCTGCCTAGCCCACGGGACCCGCGCTGGGGGCCTTGCAGCCAGTCCCTGCTGCGTCCCTCGTGCCCACTCCCCGAAGAGTAACACAGTCCCAGGGACCCTGAATTGACCGGAGACACCGCCATGCAGGTCTGCCAAGGACACTGCAGGTCCGCCACAGCCGGCCGTTCTCCTCCCAGCTCCCTTGGCCGCGTGTGTGACTGCGTCTCTCGGCTGCCGCAGCTCTGCTCGAGAGGCTCCTCAGCGTTGGCCAGGGGAGCTGGGGTCTGGCATAAGCCACCTACATACCCGGAGGGGGGATTTATTTTGCAGCCGGAAACAAAGGCAACCAGCCCCTGGAACAAAGCGCCGTGGGAGACAGCTGGGTGTGCGCTGACTTGTGGGGCTGGGCAGAGCAGAGTGGGGGCAAAGCAGGCGAGAGTGAGGGACAGGCACTCGTGGTAGCGATGGACGTGACGCGTCGGCGTAGGCTCCCGGAGCGCACGAAGGGCTGAGTTGTAAACCGCACCCTAGCGATGGCCGAAGGGGTGGCTGTCACTGGTGGCGTGTCACCGCTGCCTCGCAGCCCCGTGAGTCGCAAGGGGGACTGAACAGCCTGTCAGGGCGCAGGCCGCGTTCTGTTCCTGCCACGCGGACGTGGTCTCGTTTCCGGCAGGACCATTGTAACGGGGCTGTTCCGCTCGGTCCCAGTGACAGGAGAGGGAGAGGGGATGCGCCAAGTCGCGTCCTGCGAGAAGCAGGAACGTGTCTCCTCGCGTCTTGCCGGGGGCCGTGTTCTGGTGGAAGCTGCTTGGTGAACCCGGCGCCAGGTTGGGACGCGCTCGGTGGCGTCAAAGCCGCGCTGTGCACGGAGAGCGTGCGCGCAGGGCCACGCCGGCAGGCCTCACTCTCTGCCTGCTGCAGGGAACAAAGGCTGTGGCGTGTGGATAATGGCTTCCAGCCTCCCTCATGTCACCAACAACCGCATCGGCCACAACAGCATCTACGGCGTGGCGGTGTTCTGCCGCAAGGACGAGGCCGACGACTACCCCGCCGGCCAGGGCGGCCACGAGAGCTTCGGCGAGGAGGGAGAGGCGGCCGCCTGGGAGAGCGACTTGGAGAGCGAGGACGAGCGCTTCGCCTCCCGGCGGCCCCTCAGTGTGGCGCTGGTGGAGTCCAACAGCATCAGTCACAATGGCGGTAAGTGCGGCCCCCCCGCGGCTAGGGCCTGCCCACACCCGCTGGCCAGGGCCCTGGGGCCGACCGCAGGGGAGTGGTGCCTAGTGGGGGCAGCGCCGTGCAGAGGGACAAACTCCAGCTCTAGACCAGGGACTGGATTCTGTCCAAAGCTGCAGCCAACTGCTAGTGGCTACAGAACGGGTGGAAACAGCCACTCCAGGATCCCATCCCGACGTACCCCGGGGAACCATGCGGCACCAGGCCCTGGGAGCAGAGGACGGCAGGGCGGGCATGGCTGGAGCGCATTGTCCTCTGGCTGTCGGAGCCCCGCAGTCTCCAGAGGGCCAGGGACAAGGTGGGGCGGCTTGGAGCAGCCTTGGGGTTGCTCTGGGTTGTCACACCAGAGAGGGCGCCGCAAGGGAACGGAAAGCCACTTTCTGGGCCCGGCCCACCAGCAGCAGGTGCTCGGGGAGTTCGGAGGCTGCAGGGCCTCTGCGTTCATCCCTTTGGAAGGGAGACGAAGAACTTTCCCTTGGGGAGCAGCATTACGGCGCTCCAAAGGGGGACGCCCTGGGAAGGGGGTGGGAGAAGAACAGAAGACCAGGAAGAGAAGGGAAGCCGCAGCAGGGGCATGCAAAACCCCTCTCCCTGGGGGCCCGAATGAAAGGGCCCGCCTGAGTCAGGAAGCCGGAGACGCCGCTGACTTAGCGAGCACGTGGGCAGCGTCTGTGTTCCCCTGAGCACTTGGCACCTCCCCGCTACCAGTCCTGTGGCCCGTGTGGTGCAGCGCCCGGCCCCTCCCACCGCCGAGCCCCCTGTGTCGCTGCCGACACCCGGGCGCGTCTCACCGGAGCCTAGAGCTTGTGAATTAGTCTGGCCTTGGGTTGTCACCCCCCGGCCAGGCCCAGAGTCACTCCCAGCCCCCGGTCACTCCCAGCCGGGGCTCGCCGCTGGATGGTGCAGACTCGGGCTGCAGCTCCAGGCCAGGTTCTGTCGGCCTCTGGGGGGCACTGAGATCCAGCGCTGGGGGGGCAGGGTGGCCAAGCGCGGGCGGGCGGCAGGTGGATTTCTCTGGCCACCGGGCAGGTCCCCTCGTCTCCTCCGCCCCGAGTTCCCTGACGGAGCCTCGTCCGCAGCCGCCGGCCTGTACGTCAAGAGCAGCGAGGCCCTGAACGTCATCGGCAACGCCATCCACGCCAACCGCGAGGCCGGGGTGGCCGTGCTGCAGAGCGGCCAGCTCACGCGCATCGCCAACAACAGCATCTCCTGCAACAGCCGGGGCGGGGTGCTGGTGGAGAGCGCGGCCCGGGTGGAGCTGCGGGGCAACGGCATCTACGACAACCGCAGCCACGGCATCGCCTCCAAGGGCGACGGCCTCGTGGTGGAGAACGACATCCTCGGCAACCGCGGGTGCGGCCTGCGCCTGCTACAGGCGGCGGACATGAAGGTGGGTGTCCAGGGTCACGCGGAGCCCGGCGCGCAGCGGGAAGTCCGGGGCTGACTGGCGCTCCTCTGAGCGGCAAACCCTCCACGCCTGCTGGAGCGAATCCAGCCCCCCGGTCCCATGGCTATTGGCTCTCACGGTTACTCACAGCCCCGTCCTTCCAGCCCGACCGGCCTCTCCTGCAGTGTGTAACAGCGAGAGTGAGTAACCATCGGAACAAGCAAACCTCTGGGGGGTCTGGGGGAGGCTGAGCCTCTGGGCCGGGGTCTGCGGGGGGCTGAGCCTCTGGGCCGGGGTCTGCGGGGGGCTGAGCCTCTGGGCCGGGGTCTGGGGGAGGCTGAGCCTCTGGGCCGGGGTCTGCGGGGGGCTGAGCCTCTGGGCCGGGGTCTGCGGGGGGCTGAGCCTCTGTTTCCTGGGACGTCCCCTGCAGGTAACCAAGAACCGGATCCAGTCCTTTGGGGACTATGGGATTGCGATGCTCGACCAAAGCAAAGGCCTGGTGCAGGACAACCTGATTTTCCAGGGGCGGTCCCAGAAGACCATCCTGCAGCAGGTGTCGACTGCAGAAGACTGCGTCGTGCAGAACAACCAGCTCCTCACTGCCAAGAGCAGGTAGGGCCGGCGCTGCCCTTGGTCTGGAGCAGCCCGGCTCCACTGCCCACCCCCTCCCGGGGCCGCCCCTCGGCCTGGAGCAGCCCAGCTCCACTGCCCCCCCCCCCGGGGCCGCCCCTCGGCCTGGAGCAGCCCGGCTCCATTGCCCCCCCCCCTCCCGGGGCCGCCCCTCGGCCTGGAGCAGCCCGGCTCCACTGCCCACCCCCTCCCGGGGCCGCCCCTCGGCCTGGAGCAGCCCGGCTCCACTGCCCACCCCCTCCCGGGGCCGCCCCTCGGCCTGGAGCAGCCCGGCTCCACTGCCCTCCCCCTCCTGGGGGCCGCCCCTCGGCCTGGAGCAGCCCGGCTCCACTGCCCTCCCCCCTCCTGGGGGCCGTTTGCCCGGGCGCTGCCCAGGCTGAGCAGGGAGCCCTGCAATGGGGCCAGCCTATGGCCGGGAGCATCACTCAGGCTGGGGAAACCTGGCCCCCTGAGGGGAGAAGAGAGACTTGCCGCTCCTGTTCTAATGCCAGCCCCCGAATGCTCCCCCTCCCGTGGGGGCTCCTCACCCCTGCACAGGGCCCGTGGTTCCACCTGGCCCTTGGCAGGAGGCTGGCTGAGACAGGCGCAGGCTGGGTACCTGAGCGCACGCGCCCGTGCCGGGCCTCGGAGAGCCGTCTGTTGCTGGCCATTACAGAAAATCAGCAGCGCTATTCGGCAGCAGGGAAGGCAGGCGGCTCGTGTGGGGGTTTGTGGGCGGTTCCAGGCCTGCAGCCTCAGGCCTGTCCTCTCGTGAGCCCTCACTCACCCGGGCGGCTACTGAGCCCCGACGGCTTTTACTGTACCCCACAGGCCTGTGCTTCCATGCGCCCGGCTAGGCAGGGCTGCCTTGTACCGCCCCCGGCGACTTCCCACTTTCTTTCCCTTGCCTGCCCCGTCCCCGAGCCCTGCGCTGACACGGAGAAGGGGCTGAAACACTGGGAACAAAATCCCACCCAGGCCTTTGGATTTTTCCCTTTTTCTCGGCCAAATTTGGCGTTTCATTGACATTCCAGAGTGAAACACACCGTGTCCTGCTGGGGCCGGAACGAAATGTGGGTGGAGGAGGGGCGAGGGCGTTTCCATCGAGGGGCCCCTTTACTTCTGCCTCTTTGCGTGTTCCTTGTCATGCAAAATGTCGACTCCGATTTTTCAAGCCGGGACTGCGGGCCCCTTCCCAGGAGCTAATGGTTGCTTGCGGGGGCGGGTGTTGTGTTTCTCCAGGTGTGACATTGCACGGACTCTGGAGAACCCTCCGGCCCGGCCTCACCTCGAGGGCTCCGCCCCAGGAAGCGCCCTGGCCACAAACGCGCAGAAAGGCCCCACCGTGTCGACCAGGATCGCTGCACGGATGGACAGGGACTGCCACAGTGAGGGCAGCATCTTCTGCACTCTCCTTTGACTCCGGGGAGCTGCTTCACCTCTCCCCTCCGCTCGTGCCACGGGCCACACCTGGCTGGGAAGCGCCTCCTGCAAGACCTTTCAGCCAGGGCACCACGCTCTAATCCCCGTGGCTCCCGAGACGTGGCGCGCACACCAGCAGCGGCGGGGGGACGCTGCCCTCTGCGTCTCGCTGCTGCTTTCGTGAGCCATTCAACCAGCGACGCCTTGGACAGAGCACGAGGGTGCCCGCATCCGGCCGTGGCCCAGCCCGCGCTCTCGGGGGAACTTGGAGTGAATGTGACCTTCCCGCCCAGAGCTGAGGAGGAAAGTCCTGGGGGCAGAACGGAAGGAGCGCGGCCGTGGCAGGAAGCCGCAGACGGGCAGAGCGGGATGCTACCGGACCCCCAAGGACTTGTGCCAGGAGCGGGGCAGGGGAGGGGAACTCAACTGTGCGGGCAGGTGCGAGGTCCCCGCATGCGGCACCATGCGGCGACCTGGCCCAAGGAAGCGGGATCACGCCAGGCCTCTTCCTGCTGCTGAAGGGGAGTGAGAAATACGCAAAGGGCTCTTCTGTGCCAGGCCATGGGCTCCCGGGGCCGGCCTCTGCGATGGCCCAGCCGTGCTCCGGAGGGAACGCCCCAGCAGGGCCTGCCTCCGAGGCTGGGACGGCGACGCTTCTCCTGCCTCTGCAGGGTGTTGGAATTGCAGGGCAAAGGGGAGGCGCCGCCGTTCTCGCTCCGGACAGGGCCTCGGGTGGCTCTGGATCTGTTCGTGTTAAGCAGGTTCTGCGCCGGAGCCGGGTCGTCAGTCGGCGTCACATGCTCCGTGGGCTCCGCCTGGCCCGCGTCCCCGGTGCAGCTCCGGTGCAGGCCCGTGGGCTCCTGGCAAGTGAACGGAGCGATGCTGGTTCCCATCCGTCAGCGTCCGGCCCCGGGCTTTTTATTCTCGCGTTTTTAAAAGAAAAGCAGGTTGTTTTCTGTGGGAACTTTTGTAATTACACCCTTTCCAGTAAAATGCTCTATTTTAAGGTTGGGTAAAAAAAAACAAAACCTGCTTTATTTTGCAAGTAGGAGGCAGCCACCAGAAAGTACAGGCTGTGCCTGGTGCCCCCCAGGCAGGAGCGGATAAAGGCCCAAAATGTGCCTAGTGATTTTGGGTGCCCTGCCAGCCTCTGTTCTGTGACAGTCACATCCCCTGCCCCACGGTGGTACTGTCGCCGCAGCACCAGCCCAAGCAGCATTCTCAGGGTGGCTAATTAACCCCCCCCCCCAATTAGATTTCCCACAGCACAGCCCGTCAGGCCAAACCTCGGCCGGGCTCAGCCCGTCATGCTGTGGGGCCAGTTGCAGGCCTGAGGGGCTGCTGCCAGCGCTCGCCCCATGGCCCAGGAAAAGGCCGCGTGGTATCCTGAGTGCACCTGGCTGCAGCACCCTCACTGCACGAGCCCCCCTGGATTTCTGCCCCCGGAAGTTTTCACTTTCTGGGCTCCTGCCCTCGATCCAGCCGAGGCCTGGCTTGCAGCAGCCCCAGCAGTGACCTGCACCGGGACGGCAGCCCCAGGCAGGGGAACCGGGGCACCAGGCCCCGCCCAGAGCTTGGGAACCGCTGCCATAGGGCACCCCGGCCCATCCCCCTTCTTCCCCAGCCCCCATGGGCGACAAGGGATCACGGCGCAAAGGAAGCGCGAGAGCAGTGGGCCCTGTCTCCCTGGCGGGCGCGGGTTTATTCCCAAAGGGCGGGGACAGAGGAGCAGCAGCCCAGCCCCACCCCGTTCCCAGGGGCTCAGCCGTGGGCGCGGGGCCAGGAACCGGAGCAGCTTGGTTCTGGCAGAGGCGTTCCCCGCGGGGAGATGGGCGCCGTCGGCTTCACTTCATCTTCCGCCGCTTGCCCCCGGGGGGCCTGTACACCGGCAAGGGCAGCGAGAGCGTGGCCAGCTTGTGCTCCTCCTCGGCCAGCAGGTCTGCAGGGCCCTTCCTCTTGGAGACCTTCAGCCGCATGGCCCTGGCGATCCCCAGCACCCTGGCAACAACAACCGCCCATCAGGCCTCCGCAGAGCCCCAGGAGCCCAGCAATGGGGCGTCTCCCCGGGGAGGGGGGCCCACAGGCCTCCGCAGGGCCCCTGGAGCCCAGCAATGGGGCGCCCCCCGGGAAGGAGGGCCCATCAGGCCTCCGCAGGGCCCCTGGAGCCCAGCAATGGGGCGTCTCCCCGGGGAGGGGAACCGGGGCAGGAGCAGGCGTCTGTGGCTATTCTGGAGCAGCGGCTGGCGGTGCACACGGCAGACCCGTCTAGAGACGCCGCTGGGGGAGGCGGGCCGCCATGGGAGAGGGGGCTGCCCAGCTCTGGGGAAGGGGACCAGGCTACCCGCGCCGGTCCGGGGAGAGAGGAAGTCGACGCTCCGTGCCAGCAGCGCCCGGCGGGGGCAGTCGTGTGTCCATCGCCCTGCGGGCGGCCAGGCGGAAGAGCCCAGCTGAGTGCCAGCCCCGCAGGGACAGGCTGCAAGCGCTCGGCCGGCGCGGGGGCTGAGAACACGAGGAGAACAGGAGCTTCTGCGGCGGGGATGCAAAGCCCTTAGCCCAGCCAGTCTCTGTCCCTGCGGCGCGTGGGAGCAGCCAGATGATGGTGCTTGGCATGGTAAGAGCTCCAGGGCAGAGGTGGGCACCCTGTAGCCCACTGGGATGTCACCAGCAGCTCGAGGGTCCCTTGGCTGCCCCACCCCATGCCCTAGGGCCCTGCCCTTCTCCCTTCTGTCCCGCTCCTCTTCCTCCCGGAGCCGGACCCCCACAAGCCAGCTGTTGGCAGCATTCCAGCTCGGGGAGGGCGCAGGTAAGTGATGCGTGGGGGAGGGAGGACAGACGGGGGCACCGGTGTCTCCAGGAACACGGCCGCTCGCGGCGGACTAGAGCAGCAGCTCTTCCCTGCTCCGATTGCTGCTTTTCTGCCTTCCCCGGGCTCACTGGTCCCCCAGGATGGACTGTGGCTCGCGGTGCGCAGCCGGCAGCGGGACCTTTCCAAAGGCCGTTTACTCCCCCTTGAAACATGGGCTCCAATCGGTGCCACGCAAACCCATCCCCCACCGCTGCGCCAAACAGCACGAGCACCCCCGGCCACCCCGTCTCCCAACAGCCCGACAGGAACGTCACTCACTTGTTCTCGTGGAGTTTCATGTCCCGCTGCAGCACAGTCAGGTCTGCCTGGAAGTTGTTCACGTGCAGGGTGAGGGCCAGGACGTAGGCGGTGATCTTAGCCCGCATGGAGGCAGAGATCAGATTCTGGAGCCTGGAGAGAAGAGGGGCGGGGAGAGACCCAGACGTGGCACCACTTAAAGCCCACACACGGCCACTGGGCCTGCGGCTGCCTCCGCCCCACCACAGGACCCGGGATGCTGCTCCCCAGCACGGGAGGGGGCAGCCGCAGCGCTCTCCCCGCCAGCCCTTTGCGAGGCCCCCATCTGCGGGCGCCAGTGTGGCGGGCTGAGAGATTTGAGCCCGCTCCAGTTCCCAACCGGCCCCGCGCTCAGGGACCTGGGGCCCGCGGAGGGCTCTCCAGGCGGACGGGACGCTGCGGAGACGATGCCTGAAAGCGACCCTCTGGCCCTGCCGCAAAGCTCCTCCCGCCGCACGCTGCGTCTCGGAGCGGCTCTGACCAAAGAACCCGCCGCGGCGCGCCCGGGCAGAGGTGATGGCGACGCTCGCCCCGGGCCGAGGGGGGCAGCCTCTCCTCACACTGCGTTTCTAAGGCCATGTCCGCGGGCTGCCACTCCAGGCTGCTCCGGGGCACGCGGCCGAAGAACCTGGCTCCGGGAAAACGCCGCGTCCCAGCACAGTGGAGAGACCACTCCGAGGCAGGCCTGTGTGACAGGGACGGGCAACACCGTCTGGGGCCCACTGCACCACGCGGGCACGGCAGCAGGGCTGGAGGCGCACTGGCACCGGCGGGTCCTGTCCTGGGAGGTACAAAGGCCCCGAGGGCAGGGGAGGCTGCGCAGCTGTAGGGGAGCAGACTCTGCCCTGCCAAGGCAGCAAGGGTGATGCAGGGCCACTACCAGGCTCCCTGCCCTCCGGTCTGTATGATGCTTCCGAGAAAGCAGGCGGCCGGAGGACGTGGGTCGTGCCCGCGCCCACACAGGTGCACTGGTTTCCTTACAGGGGTTATTTCCGCCGGCACCGAGGCCGGGTCTACACTGGCCCAGTGATCCCGGCTAGAACAGCTGAACCCGTGAGCAGGCTTCTTACGAGTTAACCGCCTTCACTGCCCCAGCCAGTGTGCCTCCCCGCCCGAGTGACACCAGCCAGCCGGATCGGCCCCAGCCGGGAGCTGGCCCTTTAATCAATGAATTGTTAAACTGAATTTTTTAATTGTTTAAATGGTTGATTTTTAAAATGGTATTTACACCCCTAACTCCAGCATCGTTATACCGACGAACACCCCTGCCTGGCTCCTCACCTGCACTCGGGAAGAGGAGCCGGTTCCTAGGTCTCTCAGCGTGTGAGCAGCGGCCCCGGCCGTGGGACCCGCAATGCTCAATACAAGTCAGAGCTCGTTACGCGGCCAGGGAGTGGCTCCCTGACCACAGGGCACCGCCACGGCCCCGCGCCCTGCTCGCACACCGACTGCAAACACCGCAAGCCATGCGTACCTGCCGTGGTTGTACGTCTGGGCAGTGAACTGGTTCATGAGTTTTCTGCTGATGACAGGCGGACAGTCAGGGCCCATTGTGTCTGGAAGGGAGAGGGTTTTGCAGTGAAACGATCCACACGCATAAGAGGGCTTCCTTAGAATTCGCACTTACAAACTGTGGTAACACACAGTGCGAGCCGGGAATCCTACTGCCGGCTCTTCCTACGTTTAAAAGGCAGAGCCGCAGCGGGGTTAGCTGCCAGGACTGGGGCTAGCCCTGCTGCAGCTCCCCTGCTTATCGACCAATCGATGGAAAATCCATCGACTAGTCGATTAGCTGATTAAACTAAATTAAACATCCCTAGCGAGCACGGGGCCCAGCCTGCCACCATGCCTGCCAGAGCTCGTCTGTCCCCCCCGTGGATTCCCTCCCCCCCATATTTAAGACTCCATGAATGGCAGCTGAAAGGGGAGCAGGGCTGAGAGCTGCTTCTGCTATCAACTTACGTTTCTTCTTAATCACGGTCTGCAAACTGAACTTGACGAGGGCGTCCAGGAACCAGAGGCAGCGAGCCTTGTGGTCCGCGCTGTCCTCCTTGCGCGGCATGAACTTCAGTGCTTCCAGGACGAAGGAGCAGTGGCTGCAAGGGAACAGGGCTGTGGACACTGCCTGCGAGGGCGACGGACGCCTGCGTGTAAGGGACACGCAGACGAGGCACAGAGCTCTGAACCCCGGGATTTCCCAGCCGGGTCCCGCCTCCGGCCCCAGCGTTTCCACGTTTACCCACCCAACCGCATCTCCTCCCCTTCGCTAGCCAGCCCCCCGGGTGTCTCTTACTGCCCGTTCCCCAGCCGGGAGCCGCGCTGGCTGCATGCGCACACGCAGGCAGACGCCTTCGCCCTGTGGCTGCTTCCTCAGCCCCCCGGTGACACGCTCCGCACACCCCCACGCGCCCCCCACACTGCAGTCCCCCCGGCGGGTTCCTCGCTTTCAGCTCCTCCCGCGGGGGCGAGTCCCCCTCGCGTCACAGCTTGGCACGAGGCGAGCGCAGCAACGCAGGGCCCGCCCCTCTGGAGGCGGGGTTACAGACCATGGTGACATCACAGGACGCGCTGGTTTAAGGAACGAACGAGCCTTTTTGGAACAAAGATGAACCGGCCATGCAGGAAACCGGCGGTAAGAACTCAGAGCGGCCGTGCTGGGCCAGAGCAGCGGCCTGTCGTCTGAGAGGCCGGCCCGGGGCTGCAGAGGGAGCAACGAGACCTGGGCAGTTACCGGAGTGACAGCCGACCCTGGTGGGCCTACCCTCCAGAAAGATACCTACGTCTCCCCTCTACGGCCACGCAGGGTGTGACACACCCCTGGCTACTACACTAAAAATCAGAAGCGCAGCGGGGGGGGTGGACGGCGGATTCCCAGCTCGCGCCAGGCTTCGCCTAGGTCCCACAACCGGGAGCGCCGTACGGTCTCACCTCCCTTCCCGACGAGCACCACAGCGCCCCCTATGCCCCGCACCTCACCTCTTCTCTTCCGCCTTCTGGAGGAGCTCCTCCGGCGAGAGGCTCAGGAGCGCGGCCGCGGGGCTCTGCAGCGCCTCGTATTCGGCCGGGGAGAGGACTGGTGGGGTTTTAAGGAACACGACCGAACGCTGGGGGTCCATTCAGCTGCACAGCCGCCCTGTCCGGTAGGCAGGCCATGTGGATTTACACAGCACAAAGGAATCACTTCCTCCAGCGCGTTACTGCCCCAGCCGGCGCCGCCAGCCTGAGGGACTCTGCGCGTGGACGTGGACTGCAGGCAGGCAGCGCAATCCCAGGGACAGGAAGCAGCCAGGGTCAATGCCCCTGTCACTTCTGATTTCGGGACGGAGCACCTCTCCCGGGCTTGGGTCAGCTGTCCAAACTAGCCTCTGCTCCCCGTAATACCCTCCGTATCCCTCCCGGCTGACACCTACTTCCCATTCGCCCAGGGAAGGCACAAAACCTGGCATCTCTGGAAGACGCTGCCCCGCCCGCAGCCCCAAGGCCTGCTCTCAACCCTCGGCCCTCAGCTCCGTGTCCGTGAACAGAAAAGACCCCTCCCAAAGGACATCCCGCTTCCCCGCTCCCCCGAGTCCGAGCCCTTCTGCCGCTCGGTGTTCCCTGCCGGGGAAAGGGCCGCCAAGGATACTGTCCTCAAACCTGTAGACATCCTCTGCTTTGTCAGCCTCTTCGTGGCAGGGAGGCAGGACGAGGGAGACATCCTGCAAGTCGTCCTGCGCCGCGTCGCTGAGCAAAGCTTTCGGAGCAAGCCGACGAGCGAGGGCGTGAGACGACGCTCATGGGAACGGAGCCCAGACCCGTGGGGACGCCGGTCTAGCCCGCGGCAATTCCGGGGGGACTGGGAATGCTCCTTGGCAGCCCAGACCCGCAGGACCGGCCCGGTGACGCAGCCGGTTGGTTTTAAAGCTTTGTGCCCTGCGGGTCGCTGCGCCAGCCAGATGGGCGATCAGTCTTTCCGGGGGCAGGCCTGACAGGTTCTGGAGGCTAAGCACGTGCGGTGGGGAGGATCACTCTCCAGACCCGCTGCTCTGCTCCCAGACAGCGCCGATGGGCCAGGGGAGGAATTCCCGATTCCCCACTTCATAAGCAGCGTGATCAGAATGAGACGCTTTGATCTCCGGTCTGGCAGGGCCCCACCGTTCCTGGACCAGGGCGCCCAGGGAGTCTAGAGGCACAGTGGTGCGGGGCCCATGCAGCCTGGCTGGGGGCAGCGGAGGCAGGAGGGCCAGCTGGGAAGTAGAGGAGCGGGGAGCATTGAGGGGCAGCGAGCTGGTGGCAGGGGGCCTCCCCTGGTCTGGCAAATTCCCTCCTTCAGGACCGGTCAAGTCCGGAGGGTGCGGGCCAGGGAGGTCCAGCCTGCACTAGAGTTCATCACTCCGCTCCATTTAACACTCGGGGCAAATCCGCTGCTCCCTCCCCAGCCCTTGAGAGCAGGGGCGCTCTGAATACGCACGGAGGAGCAGAGGCGAGGGCCCAGCAAGCCCCCAAGCGGGAGGCGTGGGGGCGCTCTCCTCCATCCCTGCCCGGCTTACCAGCGACCCCTTTGGCCGCGATGATGTTTGCTGCGGCTTTTGTCACGGCCACGTTTAAGGTCTCACTGCCAACTTCGTTCATCCTTCGCGAGCTCAGGGCCCGCTTCTGCTTGCTGGTGCCGAAGGCTGCGATGCACGAATCCACCTGCACGAGAAGCTGGGCCAGTCACTGCGCCGGGCGCGGAGGGAAGCAGCAGGCGACGCACCCGGACCAGGAGGGCTGCCGCCGGAGTCTGCCTGGCACGGGGCGGGGAACGTTCCCCAGGCCTGCGGGGCCAGACCCGCTGACAAGGAACAGCCTCTCCATGGCGGCCCACGCCCGGACCAGAGGCGAGTGAGTCTGCATGCTGAGCTGACCCCTAAGGCCACCGTCCCATGAACGAATCGCACGGGCACAGCTGCGGGAGTGCGCTGATCTCAGGGGGACCTGCTGCAGGGCGGTCACCCCCTCCAGGCAAAAAAAGGGTTAAAATGGCCCTGGGAGTGGGCGGTAGCTAGGGGCCAATCACGAGAGGATTTGAGGCAGCCAATCAGAGCCCGGGAGGGCTGCATAAAAGAGATGGCTGGCAGGGCTGAGCACACTCTCACTCCAGCCCTGGAGGGAGGAGGACGGAGCTGCCTGAGGTACCATGGACAGAGCAGGGCTGGGGAAGGAAAGGTGAGCCAGGGGAGCTGAGGCCCAGCGAGGCAGGCCTGGGGATACTAGGGTGCAGGGAGGCAGCAGGTCCACCCCCCTCGCCTACGAGGAGTGGCCATTCCAGACTGCCATTTGCAGGCAGGGGCTAGATGAAGACTGGCCATGGGTCACTGAGACCAGGTGGGTGTAGAGGGCTGGGGGTTTCCTGAGGGGAGGACCCCAGAGTGGGGGGCAGTACCCGGAGAGAAGGGCAGGGAGGCGGGCCCCAACGCGAGGTGGCGGAGCCGTTGACAGGGAGCAGCAGGCGCCACTCCAGCCAGAAGAGGCGCGCGGGTGTGGAGCTGAGCTTGTTCCCAGAGCGCCCAGCTGGAGGCGCCGTGCTGGGGAGCGGCGCCGATTAACAGCCCCCACGCTGACCATGGGGTCTGCCTGCACGGCTCCGACCACAGGGCCCGGACCAGGCACACCGACGGGGACGCTACTGACCCACAGGAATGAATACAGGCATGTCTGCCCCGCGCTTAATTTCCAGTTACAGCTTCCCACGGAAACCGGCCCCAGAGCTGAACTAGCCTGAGAGGTAGAAAGGTTTCCCTGGAACCTAAGTCTCCTAAACCCCACGACTTCTTGTCCAACCGTCCGTGGGCAAGGAGAACATTCCATCCCAGCCGTCCGGTCCCTCCCCTCCCCTCCCCTTCCCTCGGCGGCTTATCTTGGGGATAAACGGTTTAACCTTTCCTAAAAGTCAGGTTTGCTAAATCTTGTGTTGCACTCTCTGGACGCTCCCCAATGTGTCCACATCTGCCCAGCACTGGCCACTGTGCTCCAGGTGAGGCCTGACCAGCGCTGAACCGAGCGGGACAAATCACGCCCGAGTGTTCCCTATGAAACGCCTGTTAACACAGCCCGGAACACCGGCTATTTCACCGCTTTGCTGACTCAGTCATTTGGGGATCCGCCTTAGCCCCACGCCTTGGGAGCCGCACGACCACCCCCATTCTGTAGCTCTGCCCTTGTTTGCCTTCCTCAGTGAAATCCCTCCTTAGGAGTTCTGACCACTTCTCCCAACTGTCACAGTCCTTTTGTAATCTAACCCAGTCTTCCAGGGTCCCCGCCCCCCCACAGCATGGGACCATCTGAAAACGTTATCCGCACGTTCTCCACTCCATTAGCCAAGTCCACGACTGGAGCCCACTACACACAGCCACTCAGTTTGGCAGCGGACCATGAATAACTTCTCACGGAATAGGATCTTTCAAGTTGTGCGACCTCCCCTTCTAGTCCTCTTCTCCATTCCTCCTTTCTCTTACAGGATTATCCTCCGGGACTCTACCAAAAGCCTTACAAAAAACCAACCAAGAAACATCACGTCGACCGCTTCCCCCCTAGGCAGGTAACCCTGGCACAGAACAACTCCCTTCAAACTTGTCCTTTGTAAACACACTCTAGAGGAACTCCAATCACTAGCTACCGCCCAGCATCTGAGTAACCAGGAACCTGTTCCCAGAACCACCCCCGCTACGCCAGTGATAAAAATACTGCTGGTAATCGGCTCCCACGCAGGCCGAAAACGACAAACTACACCCATTAATGGCAACAGTGCCCAAATCATTTCTAGGCTAACATCGGCCACTGTGGTGAGGCAGGGGATTATCAGAAACTGATGAAACTTTTACCTTCTCTCTGTAGGATTTGGGTTGATTATCCGAGGGGTCCTCCTCTCTTAAATCATCTACAAGAAGAGAGGCGTACACTGAGATGTATGGATAGGTTGTCAGTGACATGCAGGTCTTCGTGCGCATCATGCCAGGGCCTGGCCTACGGCTTCGCAGGCTGATTTCAAGGAGGATGCCCTGACGTGCTCGACAGCATTTCGGGGGAGGCCAGGCACTCCCGTTCCTACACGTGAGTTCATACGTTGGTTTGACACGTCACAGGGGTGTGTCCTGGGTATCCCCAACAGCAGGGTCAGCTAGCACCCGAGGGAGCAATGCACAGAGGGGGCTGAATATTTTCCTCGAGTCTCATGGGAACCAGCGCGGCCCTGCTCAAGAACCCTGCTGTCCAGGGATTATTTCATTTCCTAGAAAGTGCAAACTCAGTCTCCAGGCCCGTTCAGGTCCAGCCTTCTCCCAAGCAGAGATGTGACCTGATCACGACCTGAAACCACTGGTTGGGATTAGCGATGGGAAAGGTTAACGGGGAATGCGTACTGGTTCCAGTTAACCGGTGGGGACTGGAGCAGCCCCTGCCTTCGGCTGGGGGGCTACTCCAGCCCCCTGCTCACTCCCCTTTCATCAGTGAATTGGTTAACCATCACGTTTAACCGCTTAGCCAATTACACAGGATTGTACATCCCTAGTTGGGATTAACTTCAGCGTTTTCCACCTTCCACACTGATTCACTTGAACCTTTCCCCCCTTCTTCTTCAATCTCACCTCTTAGCTACAGCTCTGCCTCTTACTGGCTTCTACACTGAGCACTCTCTCCTAAAGCGCCAGAAAACCCACCGAGCAGCGGCCTGTGCCCTTTCCCTTCCAGACGGGCGCTGGGGGCCAGCAAGCGTCGCCATGACGCTGGGCTAGGGAAGCAAAAGATGCTCGTGGGCTGTAGCCAGACTGTCAGCAGGGGCCGGCGTGAAACGCACACTGAACCGGCGTACTGTGGGGTAGTGCTGGCGGCGGGGCTCCACCTACCGGACAGCAGCGGCTGCATGTTGAATAACTCAGCGTTGTAGACTTCCATTTGCCTGGAGTCCTTGTCCAGCACCCCGACAAAGAACCTGTGGAGAGCGCAGAGGGGGGGGGAACCGGAGATGACTAAGTGAAACACGGTAGCAAGATGCTGTGCATGTCCCTTCTCCTCCCCCCCTACCCAGCACAGACCCCCCCCCCTTTTTTTTCCCTCCATCATAACAATTAGAATTTCACAGTCAAGTGAGTTCCGCAGAATCACGGACATTTCAACCTCTGTCTTGGCCCTCAGGCAACTCCCCGCTTGCTGGGAGCACTCTGCCGAGTGTGGACACCTCTTGGGTAGCTCGCCGGCTCTTTTCAAAGCTCCGCTCCCACGTGGCCGTTAACCCCTTCAATTTACGGTTTGGGCTACACTTAAAACCAGCACCAGCATAGCTACATTGGCCAGAGGCCTGGAAAACGACATGCTTTATGGAGGCAGTGCAACGGGGAGAAAGGCAACCCCATTGCTGGCTCCTTCAGCTAGACAAAAAGATTGAGTCACACAGGCAGCTAAGCTGAACGGGGAGGAAAGGAAACCAAAATGGAGCGGTCTGACGCTTCCAACCAAAGGAAAGCCCAGGAAGTTCAGAAAGAAAGAGAGGTGCCACTCGGATAGGCCGGCTGTCTTCACCTGCCTTTCCACCCCTCCAGCTTCAAGAATTGGCCAGGCACATATTTAGGGCTCTAGAGCAGCTGTTCCAAGAACTGATCACATCATTAAAACGGTCTCTTAATCATGCCCAACGATATGAGCCTTCAGAGATCGAGCGCTAAGTTAGTATGAAATTGCATATCATTGAGAGCCGTAGCACAGATGTTCACTAAGTGGGTCTCAATTTCGTTCTCCAGACATAAGCGTAAAACCGCCCCTCGAGTCTTGTTGCAGTGACGCGGTTGTAAATGAAGTTCTGTCAAAATGAAAGTCACCGTTTCACCCATATGTGGACATCCAGCTCACTAAAATCTTGCCGGACCATGCATGTTGCCGGCCCGGAGAGGTTCAACATGTACATGAGCAGCTTGAAATCACTCTTTCACCTTCTATACTGTTTTAGTCCTGGGTTTCCTGCTACGGCCACTCTTGGACTTCTTAACCCAACGGTGACTAGCAGAAACGGGCTTGCTTGTAACCGACTCCTTTAGAGCCCCAGCACATCCGCCGACTAAAGCTTAGCAGCTCCGTCTGCTGCGACACTCTCACATCAGCCAAAACGGATGCTGAGCCCTTGTGTTCCCTGCCCACCCCCATTCCCCCATCCGTATTTTAATTGCTATGGGGCACAGCCTCGGCAAAAGTACCTCAGTGCAACTCTTGTTACCAGAGCAGATGTAACCAGGACTCAGACTTGACAGACGTTTCCGAAATTCTCCTTTTTCACCCGCCCCCTTATATATATTACATTTAAGAGACCCAGCAAGCCAAAGCTGACCCCAAAATGTAGGCTGTGCAGCCGCTCCCTGAGTTATGAACAAGTTACGGACTAACTTGGTCTGTAACTCGAAGTGTTCGTGACTCGGATCCCATAGAGTTACATGGCGACCGCGCTGTTCGTAAGTGCAGATCGCCGTTCGTAACTCTGATCTGCATTTACGACCACTTTGGTCGTAAGTGCCGATGGTCGTAAGTGGAGGTGGTTGTAACTCGGGGAGCGGCTGTATATTAAAAACAAACTTGTCTTTAAATCCGAGACACAACTAGCTGCTAAGTTTGAGCTGAGAGCACCCCAGGCAAATGTTTTAGCTGCACCTGCCTTTGAGTCAGTGTAGCCAGAAGAAGAGAACTCCCATTCTAGGGCTGCTCCTCATTTCACATCTAAGGCAGGATTTTCACTGCTGCCTAAGGACCCTAGACAGCCAATGACCGGCTGATTTCAACAGGATTCCTCACCGATAAGCATCTGAGTAAGCTTTTGCCTTATGATTTTATTATTCAGTTCCTGTGGAAACAAATCTTTTTGGACTATTAGGGCTACTGCCTGAAGTCAGGTGCAAGACTGGTTTTCTTCTCTCCCCCATTTACATACAGAACAAAACCTAAATTCAGGCTGCTCAAGTTTGACCTGACAGTGTCTCTTAGGGATTCTTCTCCATCCTGGCTCCATGAAACGACTAGTCGACTATTCGATATGCAAATGCTTATCAGCTAGTCGACTTGACTAGTTGCTTTCCCCCTCCCCTCTTGCTGCCTCCGTCAGAGAGAGGTAGCAAGTGGGGGGAGCAAGATCCGGTGCTGGGGGAGAGCTGGCTTGAAAGCCGGTTCCCCCCACACCGTCTCCATGGGGAGGAGGCGCACAGCGGGGAAGTGGCGGTGCTTCCGCCTTTGAAATGCGGCAACAGCCGGGCTCTTGCGTATTTCAAAGTGGAGGCACCCTTATCGACAAATCGAATAGTTGATGCAAATTCCATTGACTATTCGATTAGTTGATTGATCTAAATTTACCACCTTTAGGCTCCATACATGTAAAGCTCCCTTTGATCTGAATGGGAATGTCACTACAGGAAAGGACAAAGACAGTCCCTTAGCAGTTCCACCAGGAGACGATGATTTGCTGTTGACTTTTGCTGGACCCACTAATTCCAAAGGCTGCTATCAAAACCAGAGGTTCCCAAACCTACAGCTCCCAGATCAAGCAAAACTAAGATGTCACACAGACAATGACTTCTTTGTACTGCTCTAAGCACAGAGCCCTGCCCAGATACATTTGTATCTGCATCTTCAAAAATGAGCTGTTGATATCCACAGCCACAGATGCAGAGACCCGTGGATATAAAGCAGATCGCCGCAGATTTCCAGGGCTCCAGATACAAAATATGTATCTGCATCCATATCTGGAAAAAAGAGCCAGGGATATAAAGTAGATATCCGTGGATTTGCAGGGCTCTATCTATGTACGGTACAGCGCAAGGTAAGCACAATATTTATATTCCAGTTGATGTATTGGATAAATACATGGTAAAAATGAGCAAGTCAGCAATGTTCTAGTAACAGTGCACTGGGACACTTTTGTATTTGTATCTCATTTTGTAAGCGACTAGTTTTTAAGGGAGCTGAAACTCAGGGGTACGCCAGAGAAATCAGACTCCTGAAAAGGATCCAGTCGTCTGGAAAGGCTGAAAGCTGCTGCCATATGGAAAAAAGAGACAATCAAGCTGCTGTCCTGCAAGCCCAAGGAACCCTCGGCATGCAGCATATACAGATTCTGCCGACTCTGAAGCGTGAGTATCAGAGTTTCTCCTCGGCGAGTTTATTTACCTTTTTATTTACCCAACTCTTCTTACCCTGAGCAACACGCTCCCTGCATGGGCAGATTTTTCAGAAGCTCTTGGCACCGCTCATTGACAACAATGGGCGCCGTGAGATGCGGAACCCTTGAAAACCGGCCCCTTCCCTTCCCAGCCACAGCACCAGCTGTGCAATTCTGAAAGCCTGCCCCGCACCCCTGCAGACAGCACCTCTGGAAAGGCAGAGAGGGGGAACAAGCACCGAGAATAACAGCTTCCCCACCCCCCGTGCACACCACATACCTGCACAGCGAGTTACATTTCAGGACTCCCGCGCCAAAGTTTTTCCCCACATAAGACAGCCTGTCTGTCTCCGCAGTCTGGAAAACAACGAAAACCCGCGTGAGTGGTGGGAAACTTGTGCCGCACGTTCTTCACCAGCACTGAACTTTCTGACCAGCCACTGTGCCCTTTCCCCTGGGTATCCGATACCAGGTCTCTGATCGAGACATTTTCATCCTGTCTGTTCTTAGGGACACGTTCTCATCGATTCTATTTAAAAAGTCTGTTTCCCAATGAAAGTCTTAGAAGCAAACACATTTCTTGCCTAAGAACAGCCATAAAGGCTCAGATCAAACACTCATCTAGCCTAGGATCTCAGGCCAATGCCAGCTGCCCAGAGGGAGTGAACAGAACAGGGAATCCTCACATGAAACTCCCCTGTGGCCCCTTCCCAGCTTCTGACAGAGGCTACGGACACCATCCTCCCAAGCCTGGCTCACAGCCGTTGATGTCCTGCTAAAGTCCTGGCCTTCACGACATCCTCTGGCGAGGAGTTCCGAACGTTTGTTTTAAACCTGCTGCCTATTCATTTCATTCGGCTCTTGTGTTATAAGGAGGAGTAAATAACTTTTCCTTGTTTGCTTTCTCCACACCAGTCATGATTTTATAGACCTCTGTCCTATCCCCCCATCTTCTTTTTGCCAAGCTGAGAAATCCCAGTCTTATCCATCTCTCCTCAAGCGGCCGCTGTTCCACGCCCCTCATCATTTTTGTTGCTCCCCTTCTGAACATTTTCCAGTGCCACTATATCTTTTTTGAGCTGAGGTGACCACATCTGTACGCAGTATTCCAGATGCGGGCGTGCCCTGGATTTCCACAGAGGCAGTAAGATACTCTCTGTCTTATTCTCTATCCCATCCTTATGACTGAAAGCCCAGCCTGGTGAATAATGCTACCTCTCCATTCACCATCCTCAAAGGAAAGGTAAGAAATGTTTGTGGAAGTCATTGCTTTCACCGTTCCAAAAGTATTTCTGGTTAACTTCTGAGCACGTTCACGGTCGTGAACTTTGGAGTGAAAAACACACCTACCACATCTTGTCCACAATAATCAAACCTGAAAGTGACGGTTTGTAATAAAAATGCTGTAACTAGTTAAAGCTAAAAATGCGTAAAACTAACCATCCTTGCTATTAAATCTAAGGTGTTCTCTCAGATGCTTTAAAGTTACATACAGCTTCCATTATATAAGTTGTTCATAACTTCCTAAAAATTAAATTTTCCGCCAGGACTGAAAATTGCTGGTTTGTCTCAACTCCCAGTTTGCTCCTGGGAGTAAGTGGGAGGTAGCACAAGTAAAATTAATTCAGTGATTTTAATTTAATGCTAATGCACACAAGCATACACGATCACATGCGCGCACACCCCACTTGAAAAACTGGACTTGTTTATGTGCGCTTCCACTCAAGAATGGCTGAACTTCAAAACTTCATTGCACGATCAGTTTCTCATCTCTGATCCTGAACGCCGAGTGTGATTCAGCCACTCTGAACAGTTGATAGGGTTACAGCCTATTGAAATAAAGAACGCGTGTACGTTGCAGTACAAAATTTCTACCTCCTTTGTGGTTGCACATGTGTACGCTATTCAGTAGTGCTAATCGCACAACTCCACAATAACTCAGGGAAGATTTTTCCTTTTCTGCCTTTTAGTTTGTTTGTCTTTCCACTAAAGCCAGCACAAGCAAAACTTTCCAACAAGGGACCTCAAATCATAACAAAAACCAAACAAGGCAAACGTTAAGGTTAGAAATGTTCACATGAGAAATCAGAAAACGCAACCTGGTGTCGGCAGTCATCTCAACCTGCCCAGTCTGCAAAGACTAGGGATGTTAAATGTCAGTTAATCAGCTAATTGAGTAGTGGGTGGAATTTCCATCAATTAGTCGATAAGGGGCGGGATGCTCTCTGCCTTTCCAAGGGGCGGGGCAGGGCGGGATGCTCTCTGCCTTTCCAAGGGGTGGGGCAGGGCGGGATGCTCTCTGCCTTTCCAATGTAGGAAGAGCCGCCCGGGGCTCTTGCTACATTTCAAAGGCAGAGGCCCAGCAACTGGAGCAGCACAAGCAGGGGACGGCTTCAGAGCCCGCTCATGCCATTTCCTGCTGCACCTCTGCCTCCACTGCCACCCATCCCCGCAGAGATGGTGCTAGGGGAAACCAGCTTTTAAGCACCAGCTCCTCCTCCCACTGCCTCTGTATCAGAGGCAGCGGGGAGAGGGAGAGGGGGAGAACTAGTTGACTCAACTACCCGATAAGCCATGTTTATCAGGTATTTGACTAGTTGCTTACATCGCTAGCAAAGACTAGCTCTATTTTGTATTAGGGGTGCTGTTAACCACATGGCCTAATAGAGACAGTGTGTGCAACATGCAACAATCAGTATTACCTTCAGGATCCATGACCGTGTTTAATTTGCTAACCTTAACTAGATCATTGCAATGGTATTTTGCATTTAACCGAGGCAATTCACACTTGCGGTGTACTGCATTACTGAACCCATCAGCCCTTACAGTAAGTGGCATTCAAAATCTTGAAATACATTGTCAGTCAGCTATCTGATGTTAGGTTCTTTGGAGTGCCCTGACAAAACCAAACCTGCCTTTCATACCCCTCAACGCTCGGATACTCAGCCCTGTTCCTAAAGGTTACACTGACATCTGGTGGTATTGCAGACTCCAGACCACAAGCTTTGCAGAGAAGGGAGGTGTTCCAAGTGTCAGCATGCAGACTAGTCCTCCTGGCAGACAGCCGGCTCACTGAAAGCTCTTCTCCCTCCCTCTTGCCCCACTCTTGTAAGCAGCCGTGTAAATGGAAAAGCTGGTGCTCCCACCTTTCCTGGAGCCAATCTGATTTCTACTGCTAAGAACAGCCTCTCCGCCACGCGAGTGGAAATAAAAGTCGAGGCGTGGACAGAGTCTCAGAAAATACCAGAAAGTGGGCAGGATAAAGGTTGGGGGTTGTGTTTTGATTGTAATTCACATGGAGGGGTCATTGGCTACTTTCACCAATTTGGAATCTACTTATTTTTTATGATGGTTAAAAACTGTTTCAGTTACTATGCCCGCTTACATCGTACTTAAATCCCTCTCCTAATTTATGACGCTTAACAATCACATTTTTAATGTTTTCCTCTCCACTGCTGGCGGAGCCCACCAAACACCTGTCCAGCCAAACCCACTGACGGGGCCCAAAACCAACAGTCCAACTAAAGCCCTGTTCCTGCAATCGGTTCCATAGCAGCCTAATCTTAAACAGCCCCACTGGAGAAAATGGGGCTCCATGCCTATCTCCTTACACAAAAGAACCAGTGAATAACTGTCTATGAAAGGGGTATCAAAGGCAAAACCCGAATACAGAGATTTTCCTTCACGCCAGGATCACAGGAATTTACAAACTTGGATGAGACCCAAAATTCATCTAGTCCAATATCTGTCTGCAAATGTGGGCAGTGCCAAATACTTTAGAGGAAGTCTAAAATAGCAGATGAGAGACAAAACTGCCACCACATTCGAGCTCTCTTGATAGCTTAAAACCTGAAGCAAAAGGTTTAACAACTTCTAAAATGTGTTATTCACTGTATCTCGATACATTCTGCACCCATACAGCATCTTTAATTTCTTGTAATCTTAGGTGTTATACTTGTAAACAGTAGCAGCTTATAAAAATATACATAATTTTTTTGCGTCTAGGGTGCATCTACACAGCACTGTACACAAAATAAGATACGCAATTTGCGCTATGCAAACTGTTATCTTATTTTGATTCTATTTCAAAATGGTTTATTTTTAAATTTGGTGCATATAGACAGTGCCAAATTTTGAAATAACGTGCTATTTCGAGACATCCCTTAAACCTCGTGGAACAAGGGTACAGGGATGCCGAAATAGTACGCCTGTTATTTTGAAAAATATTTCAAAATAACAGATGACTTGTTAAGAGGCAGGGTAGCAAATAGTGCCCCTTTACATATATTTCAATACTTCTTGGCAAAAATATCCTGGTTCACCAAAACAAATAGCTAGCAATAACCAGGAACCTGATATATCACTGTAGAACTCGGGTACAATGACAGACAAACTTACCAAGATTCTTTGATGTTTCTTTCTGGGATTAGTAGCGTCATTGTTTTTGTACAAAGTAAAATCCATGTTTTCAGAATTCTGCAGTTTCCCGTTAGAGAACTGAACTGTAATACATTTGTAAGGAAAAGCATTTGAAGCAGTGCAGATAATTATATGTTCAAAACAAAAATGTTGGCAACAGTGCCGAGAGAAGCTACTTGTAACAGGCATGTAAAATGCTGTTTAAAAGGTTAACCGGTTGAAATACACATTTAACTGGTTAAAAGGATCACCACAGGCAGGGGGCTACTCAGGCCGGGTGCCACTTAACCAGCTACCAGTAAGCATAAGGGTTGTGCTTACCAGGTATCCTGTTACCCTTTTACAGCTCTAGCTCTTAATGAGAATTTCAGGGAGCCTGAATGAGCTCAGAGTTAATTTCAGAATACAAATGATTTTATTCTGGAATAATTACTCCCCATTGGAAACCAGCTAATGATTCTGGAGTAAAACGACTGTTCTTATGGCCCCAGGAAGTTATTCTGGAGTATCTACTGTGGAATAATTGACCCTGAAATGGTTATTCCAGTCAATGTCCAACCATCGACAGAGCTTATTGTACCAAGACTGTAGACCAAACAGAGGGCCGCTACCATCCTACATCTGAGACGTCAGCGAGTTGCCCCCTAAGATGGCAAGGCTTGATGCTAAAGAAGGATGTTTTGACCCATGATTTGAAAGTCTACTATTTGCCCCAGCCCAGAGAAGGGCTCGCTTAGAGCTGTGCAAACACAGTCAGAAACAGACCCTGAAAAGGAGACAATTTCTCCATCCCTGACCATTTTGAAATCCAGCTAGAATTATTTCTACCCAAAAGCTCTGCTCTAGGAGTTAGTTTGGGGAAGGTCTCTGGCCTCTACTATACAAGGGGTGAGACTATGATCAGAGTGGTCCCTTCTAGCCTCCGGATCGATGAATGTAAATATGTTGCCAGTTCCCTGAACAGGACCTCAGCACTGGGAGACAATTCATACACTGTTCCATGCACCCCGGGGCTGCAGACTGCAAAGGGATCACTCACTCACATGCTCCTTTGCTTTCTAGCGGCACGGTCTAAACGCACAACCCACCCTGTGCTAGGTGGCAAAGGCAGGCCAGCGGCCGCCCCGCAGAACACTGACCTCCAGCTGCAGTCCTCTGTGGCGGGCTTTCATTGGGGGCTATTTTGTCATTTTTAAGCAGCTAAAATGCTGGTTTTTTTCTTGGACTCCCCGCAGGTTAAAATGTTGTCAGGCCTGCGCAACCGGAGCCCAGCGGCCCTTGCCAGGCCAGTGCAGTACCAGCCATCCCGTGCGCACAAGGCCCCCGCTACCGGCTGGGCCAGGCCACCTCCACGGGGCAGGCTTCCCCCTCGCAAGGGCGGCTCTGCAGCCTGCCCGGGGAGAGACCCCCAGGACTCGCTCTGCAAGCTCAGGGCGGGGAGGGGGCTAGCAAGGATGAAACTCGCCCGCCGAAGTGGCGCGCTGCTGGCGAGGCACAGCCGGGACGCGCTGCTGGGGACGCGCCGCCCTGCAGCGGGGGGCCCGCGGCACATCCCGGGGCCTGGGCTGCAGCAGCGGGCGAGAGCCCCGGGCAGGCAGCGCCCGGTACATCCCCCCCCCCGGTACCCGGCTCACATCCCCCCGCTAGCGGCACCCGGCGGAGCGCACGGGGCGCGGCGCAGCCCGGAGCGCACGGGGCGAGGCGCAGCCTGGAGCGCACGGGGAGCCGCCCCGCGGGGAGGCTGGCTGGGGGCCGGGGCGCGGCTCTTACCGAGCGGGGCGCTCTGCGCCTCCAGGGGGTCCCCCCGGTAGCTCCAGCTGGCGGCAGCGGCCATGGCGCAGCTCCTCGTGGCCGGCTGGAGACGCAGCCGCGACCGCCGCCTAGAGCCGGGCGCTGAGCGGAGGTGGCGCCGCCCCCGCCAGCTGCGCGGGGAAACCTGGGCCGGGCCCGCGTGTGCACGCACCTTCCTGCAGAGCGGGCGGGGTCTGGCATCCACTGGGGGGGGGGGGGGGGCAGGCTTGTAAATAGCGACGTAAAGGGGTGAGCTGAGCAGCCCCCCCCCTCGGTAACTGGGGGTCACCAAATGAAATTAATAGGCAGCAGGTTTAAAACAAACCAAAGGAAGTTTTTCTTCAGGCAGAGCACAGTTAACTTGTGGAACTCCTTGCCAGAGGATGTGCTGGAAGACCAGGACTTTAACAGGTTCCAGAATAGAACTAGATAAATGTATGGTGGCTAGGGCCGTCATGACTATTAGGCGGGATGGGTAGGGACAGTGTCCCTAACCTCTGTCAGAAACAGGAATGGGTGACAGAGGAGGGATCACTTGATGATTCCCTGTTCTGTTCCCTCCCTCTGGGGGCATCTGGCATTGGCCACTGTGGGCAGACGGGGTACTGGGCTGGATGGACCTTTGGTCTGACCCAGTATGGCCATTCTTATTCTTACGGTAAGCACTACCTGACCAGCACGCTTACCGGGTTAACTGTGCCCAGCTGTGCTGAAGAAACCTGGCTTTTAACCTTAAATGTATAGTTTAGCTAATTAACATTTTAAATGGGCTTTTACAGCTCTACTTCTGAAGACCTTCCTAGGACTGCCCGCTTACCACCTCATGGCAAGAATGACAGAACAGGTACAACTTAAAAAACAACAAATAGACTAGTGACACCTTAAAAACTAACAAAACATGTAGAATAGGAACAGCAAGGAGTTCCAGGGCATACAGACTACCAAATTTACTAGCGCTGCAGCTCACTTTGTCAGATGCATGAAGCGAAAGAATCAGATGGCGGAGATATCTACATACAGGGATGGGAGTGTGACAAGTAATTCAATAGGGTGAATGTAGCCCCCTTCCAACAGTGATAAGAAGGTGAGAATACCTAAAGGGGAAAATTACTTTTTGTACTGAGCTAAGCCATTCCCAGTCCCTATTCAGACCCATTCTGATGGTGTCAAGTTTGCATGTGAGTCCCAGCTCAGCAGTTTCATGTTGCAGTCTGATTTTGAAGTTTTTTTTTGCTTAAGAGTGGCAGCTTTTAAGTCTGTAACTGTGTGCCCAGAGAAGGAAAAGTGCTTTCCTACTGGTTTTTGTATGTTACCATTCTTGGTGTCTCATTTGTGTCCATGTATTCTTTTGTGTAAAAATTTCAGAGGGGTAGCCATGTTGGTCTGTAATAGAAACATCTGAAGAAGTGGGTTGTGCCCACTTTGTAGACACCATCTACATTTTTTGTTAGTGCCTAAGATGCTGCAGGACCATTGCTTTTTTTCTTTTGTGTAGAGACAGTCTGGTTTGTCCAATACATATGGCAGAGCGGCTGGTGCTGATAGCAATTATTTTTTTCTTGTTCTCATAGCCTGTGTTCAATCTGTCACTTTGTACCCCATGGCTGAAGGAAAATTGATAGTACAGAGAAAATAAGACACTGTATTATTTCTGTTTAAAATAAGCTGCACTATACAGGTACTTGAATTGGAGACTGCAAAATCCTTTAGGAGCTACCACTGTTCCTCCTTGGCCTATATTGCACGATGCCATTTGGGATATTACTGGCATCCATTGGAAGACCTTGGTACTGCACATTGCAAGGATAAATAGAAAGAAGAAACTCATGCGCTTACTAGAATGTGAACCTATTTTCCTCTCCACTGGCTAGTTCGTGCAAGAGGATGGAGCCTGCTGCCACCAGCCAATGGAATTATTCCTTTTTTTCAGTTCAAATAATAAAAGCCTGGGATTTTATTAATAAAAGGTCTGGGATTCAAACCCTGCTGAAGACCCAAAGGGAGGGGAGACAAAGAACTGTTACAAATTGGCATGCAGCATGGCATGTCGTTTTTGAAAGGAGCGATCTAGAGTAGCCATGCATTGCAGACAGCGTGTCTGTGCCTTAGTGGTTGGCCATGGGGGGGTTCTAGCCCTCTGGCTTGTTCTCCCAGGGGTGACTGGGCTCCATGCAGCCTTTGCTCCAATGCATTTGCAGGTGTGTGCGCCCCTGTCCTGGAAAGCAGCCCCCCCGCCCCGCCCCAAGGCTCCAGGCAGCGGGTCCCTTGCGGGCGCTCTGCGGCTGCCCCAGGCCTGCCAGGCCAATGAACGCGCGGGAGGGGGCGCTGGGGCTCTTGGGAGCTGCTTGGGCGGCAGAGGGCGCTCGAGAGCCTGGGCCTGGATTGAAAACACATTCTGATTGGTTCTTGGAGGGCCTGTCCAATCAGCAAAGGGCTTGTTGATAGACGTGCTCAGCAAACGGGTGGCCGATTGGCTAAGCCGACACCTCAAAGCGGGAAGGGCAACGAACGGAGCCCTATGATTGGCTAGGAGTTTCGCATCCCAGGAAGCCCCCCCCCGCCTCCTCCGCTGATTGGCCGCGGAGTGATGGCGTCATTTCCTGCTGCCGGCGAGGCCGTCGCAGTGTCCGGAGCGGCGGGGGGAGGAGAGCGCAGCGCGCTGGCGAGGGAGCGGCCGGGGCCGACGAGGACGGGCCGGCCCGCCCGGAGCCGCGGGAGGCGGGGGCGCGGCGCGGGTGAGGCGGGCCCGGGCGGCGCGCGGCGGGGAGGGCGGCGGTTTGTTCTCGGGGCGGGGGGGGGGCCGTGCGCATGCGCCGGGGCCTGGGAGGCGGCGAGAGGCGAGTCTCGAGCGCTAGACAGGCGGGGCGGGGCCTCGGCCGGCGGGTGAGTGACAGCTGGGGGGGGCTCGCGCTGGCACCTGCCCCCCCTCCGCGGGGACCGCCCTGCCCGCAGCCCCCCCCCCATCGCATGCGGACTCTTGGTGACCTGGCGCCCGGAGACCGCACCGCGGCGGGGGAGGGGCGCTGCAGCGAGACCCCCCTTGGCTGGGGACCCCGAGCAATGAGTGCGGGGGGGGGGTGACAATCACCCCGGCTAGGACCTGCCCTGTGCCTGGCAGCCGCCCCCCCTCTGCGCTGTGCCGCCCCCGCGCAGAATGACTCTTGCTGGAGGGGCGCAGCACGTCCCCCCCCCCCATTAGTGTGCGTACAGCAGCCGTGTGCTGGGGAGGGGGCCGAGAGTGGCAGGGCTCGGGGCTGGGGCAGAGCTTTGAGGTGCAGGGCTCGGGGCTGGGGCAGAAGGTGGGATGCAGAAGTCTGAGGAGGAGTCTGGGGCCAGGGGAGAGGTGCCAGGTTCAGGCTGTCCCTGGGCTACTGCAACCACCAACCCTGTCTTAGCTCTCCCTCCCTCCCTCCCTCCTCCGCCTTTCCCTCACAACCTCCTAGGAAACTCCCACAGACCTAATACAGTAATAAGGCTGCCAGTTTGATTGTGTAGATATTGCTCCTCCTCATCTGGTGGAGCATTATGTTGATAGTGTTTTTGGCAGGGTAAAGGTGACACAATACAGGAGGTGGGGTTCCCTTACTTTATTTCCATGCTTTTAAGGTGTTCAGATGGGTGGAGTATGTCGAAAGGCAGCCTTAGCTGTCACTAAACTAAGATTTTTGTTTAACCAGGATATAGCTTTAGGACTAGTGACCTATTTAGCTCTTTGCTTAAAGAGTTAATTCACTGAACACCAGCTTCCTGGAAAACTTTTCTCCCTGGCTTATTTTAATAAAATAAAACAAAGATTGAGGGATGAAAGAGAGAAAACAGCATTCTTGATTTTTACAGAACTATAGGTCCTGTTTGTAATCTTTGTTTGGATCAGTACTTTTAGTAGTGATCAGGTATGTCCAAAAGGATAACTGGTATAATAATGTTGATTTTTTTTTTTAATTCTCACATTGCTACTTTTATTGCTATGCCCAGAGCCAAATTGTGATTAAAACCTATTTGTTAGCTCTCGGCTTTTGCAAACAGCCATTCTTTTAAGTTGACTTCTGTCATTCTTAAAAAACCAGATCTTACACTTGATCTTAGCCTGCAAGAGGCATTAAAATAAAAACATTACTTTTTTCATGTATGTATTTTAAGTTGATCCTGAAACAAGTATTCATCCATTGGGAATCTTTCAGATTAGCTTTGTGGTTTTTTGAAACTTCAGGCTTGCCTGGTGAGGTCAAATTCCTTTTACCCGTCTTTGGTTTAGAAGTGACGTCTGTAAAGCTCAATACCTGATATTTATTGCCTATATCAAAATAAATTGTTTCCTCATTTATAATGGAATGCATGTATCCGGAATTTTGTACACACACAATGAGTGTGCATAGCGCATGACTCTGTATGCATTTGAGACTATTCAAGTGTGTGATTTGAGTAAACTAAATTAGAAACTTGTCTCAAATTGTATTCCTTTTCCAAGATGCATGTTTCCGTGATTTGCCAGTCCTCTTAGCTCAGGGGTGGGCAATAATTTTTGACTGGGGGCCACTTCAGAAATGTTTGAAGTGGCGGGGCCGGGAGACTCCTGTGCTTCCTCACCTACAAATCCTGATTGATCTGGGGATGGAGGAGCACGCAAAGTCTTTGACCCCTCAGAGAGAACTCCTAGCTGTTCTGAACAGATGGCCAGTCCCTCTAGGCACCCATGCCCCTGGCAGTGGGAGGAGATTTCATGTGGTGCCCCCAGGTCAATCAGGGCCTGTGGAGGGGGAGCATATGAAGTCTCTCGTGCCCTGCCCTGCAAGGGAGCTCTGCACTTAAGAGTCAGCAACCAGCTGAGCAGTAGCTGGTGGTTAACTTTAAGTGTGGAGCCCCTTGCAGGGCAGAAGGAGACTTCCCCGGACTTTCCCCCTGACCACAGGCCCTAATTGGCCTGGGAGTGAGGGATGTGGCAGGGCCTCCGCAGGCCAGATTAACTTGTTTGGCAGGCTGTATCCCGCCCACAGAGGCCCTTTTGCCCACCCCTGTCTTAGCTGGTACTATAGGCTCTGGTAACCTGCAATAATATTACTATTGATTTGATTGTTTAAGAAACCTCCCCTGTTATCATCTTAATCAGAAAGGTACAAATAGTGGAAAAATTACATTTTTTTTTTAGGCAAGGGTCAGACTATGGCATGCTGAATAATTGTTTAACTTTACAATTGTATTAATGGAATTTAAATCCCAAATCTTAACTCTACTTGTCTTGTTGAGCAACGTTCCAGTTGCTCAAACGTGCAACGCTGTTTGTGTCCTGAGCTAGAAGGACCAGAAAGGTCAGTGGAAAAAGTATTTGCAGAGAAAATAGAGCCTTGCTATTAAGGTTAGTTAAGTGTTTTTCTCCTGAATCTTACTACCATTCTCCCCTTGTTTGCATATGAGTTGGGAGAATTCCAGGGTTAATACTGTAGTGAAAAGCTCACTGACCAACACCACTGCTGAGATGGCTGAGGATACTGGGATTTCTGTCCCTAGGTTCTGTTTCATAGAGTTCAGTGCCAGAAGGGACCATTGTGATCATCTAGTCTGTGGCCTGTGCTATATGGGGGTGAGAAATTCCTCAAAATAATTCATAGAGCATGTGCTTTAGAAAATAAGTTTGAGGCTCTCTGGATAGTTGATTGTAGAGATGTCTTGGTCTCCAGGTTCTGTAAGCTTGGAACCTTCTTTTCCATCAAGTGTTTGGTGCTCTACTTTTTCCTTCCATCTCCTTTTTGGTGAGGTCAACTCATCTCCTCCTTAAGACAATTCCAGTATCTGCCTCCTCTGCTTGGGAGAACTGCAGCAGTAGCAAAAAGATTTAGATGATTTCACTTCTACCTACAAAGTTCTGAATAGCAACTGCGAAGCTCACGAGTCTTAACTTTGAGCTGCTGCTGCTTGGGAAAGCAATATACATCTATCTGCTTTCAAGATTAAACTAGATGGGTTTATGAAGGGGATGGTTTGATGAGATAACATGATCTTGGTATCTAATTGACCATTCATTATCAGTGGGAAATAGGTCAATGGAGGGATGATAGGAGTTGCTATAGGGAACTTTCTGGGTGTCTGGTTGGTGAGTCTTGCCCACATGCTCAGGGTTTAGCTGATCGCCATATTTGGGGTCGGAAAGGAATTTTCCTCCAGGGTAGATTGGCAGAGGCCCTGGAGGTTTTTCGCCTTCCTCTGTAGCATGGGGCACAGATCACAGCTGGAGGATTTTCTGCATCTGGGGCCTTCAAAGTATTTGAAGGCTTCAATATCTGAGATATAGGGGAGAGGATTATTCTAGGGGGGGTGGGTGAGATTCCGTGGCCTGTACTGTGCAGGGGGTCAGACTAGATGATCATAATGGTTCCTCATAGACTTTAAGGTCAGAAGGGACATCAGCCTTGAACAGTAGAGCAGTCTATAGATGAACAAAGACAGCGGTACGTTTGTTTGGAGGGCTAGATGTTGAAATGAAAGCTTACATTCTGAAGAAAGTAGTGGCTTAGAATCCATGTTTGAGACTTCCTGATGCTAGAAGGCTTCTTTAATCTGTTAGTGCCCAGAGGTCCCAAATGAGATCCAAGCTCTTGGTGTATGTATGTACATAGCAGGCAAGACATGAATTGAATAGTTTGCAGTCTAAATAAGCATGGATGGAAATGGTGGCAAAAGGAAATATTATGCCCATTTTACTGATGGAAAACTTGGGCATGAAGTTAAGTGGGTTGACAAGGTCACACAAGAAATCTGTGGCAGAGTGGAGTGTTGACCCTTCCCACACATCTAAGTCATGATTGGTTCCTTAACCACACAGCCATGCTTACTCTTCCTCTATTTTTGCCTTTGGCATTGTACATGAAATTCCTTGTTCAGTTTAATTATAGATACTTGTAAGAAGGTTAAGGGTGCAAAGACGAGCATACAAAAGCTAGGAAATGCCAGGATAGGGTTGTCTGTGTAATCTTTCTTTGGTCCCCTTATGTATATGCATTGATAATCTTTGATTATATATGTACTTCCCCTTTCCCACACAGCGTCCCTACCCTTTTCACTAGTTGGGTAGTTATTCAGTATTTCGTCTTATCTTCCTGATTCAGTATATTATGAGTGTGACTTAATTAACACCAATGAACATGGCATTAATGATATCACAGGCGAAATAGATCTTGTCAAAGTAACTTGTTTTTTTTTTTTAAAAAAAAAGACAAGCTTGGTTGTTTTTGTATTCTAGTATGTAGGAGCCCTAGTCAGAAGTGGGTCTGGCCCACGAAAGCTCATCACCTAATAAACCATCTTGTTAGTCTTTAAAGTGCTACGAGACTGCTTTTTTTTGTTTGTTTTCCCATTGTGATAGGCATCGTATAAACACATGTAATAGATTTCGGTAAGGTATTGGACTTGGTGCCTTGTGAACTTTTGATTGGGAAACTAGACCTAGAACAATATAAAATGGACATGGTACATATTAAATAGCTAATAGGTTAGGATTGGTTCTCAGCCCTATGGAAGTAAAACCATGACTCCTAAAGTTTGAAGATGACCCAAAGATTGAGACCATTAAATAATGGAGAGGTGATTGAAACAGAACAATATAGATCACTTAGTCAGCTGGGAGTAAGCAAATAATGTTTCATTGTGACCAGATGTTCAGACCACACATCTTGGAGCAAAGAGTGCTTAAGGATGAGGAATTCTATCTTGTGAAGTTCTTATTATGGAGACACGCAAAGGAGCTGAATTGTGTAACCTTAATTTTAGCATTTCCTAATTTGAGTGCTTGATTGCAGCTTTTATATTTTTCTAATGTGAATCTTATGTGACTTCCTATATTTTTTTTTTTAAAATTTGGGTCCACACGATACCATTTAAATACATGCACTGATCCTCCAATTGGATGAGGATTGGGATTTGGACTTTTATATCCAGCACAGTCCTCTACCACTTGAGTTAGTGGAGTAATGGCAGTGGTTGTAAATAAACCATTATCTTTGGTGATAGATAGCAGAGGAATGCAGACACAAAAAACTCTTGGGTTAAATTCCAGGTTTGGTAAGGTAGTGTTACATAGTGGTTGTAGATCCTTCTGTCTATTCCCCGTCTCCCATCTGCCCCTTTGTCTCTTCTGTCCAATCCACCTGGTTCTTATTTCCACATCTCCTGACTTTCTTCCTGTCCTCTGACTCAGGCAACACCTCTACTTATTCCTCACCTCTCTGCATTTTGGATGGCAGCTTCCTCCACCTTGCTTCCTGGGTGCCAGCATTGAGGCCATTGAGAACCCAGGCAAAACAGGTTCCCTAATCTCAGATTTGTTGGCTGCCCGCAGGGGCAATTTCAGGGAAAGAGCTAGCCTGGAGTATACTCAGTAAAGGTGGGATCCTCAGAGAATTGAACTGCCACATTCAGTCTTTGTCCATGTGCTGACCGAGATTTTGTAGAGCATGGCCATGCTTGGGTGAATTTTTACTGGCACTTCAAGAAGCACATCTCTAACCTTCTCGCTCTGTTTTCCCCAACAATGTCACACCCTTTCTTCTAAGTATATGGAGGCGCTAAAGCTTTTCAGTGAAATGGTTGCAATAACTTCCTTAGTATTGGGAAACAACATATTTTCTCCTAATCTCGTTCTCAAACTGCTGACCTGTTTCGGCAAACGCTTTCCAACAAAATTTAGCCCAAGGGAGACACTTGGCATGGAAATCTCCATCTGAAAGATCAAAATGTTGTGAAGTTCTAAGCAACCAAAAGTGGGGTTTTTATAATGTAAGGTATTAGACACTTTAACTATAGTTTGCGTTAATTACTCCAATATGCACAATACTTAGCTGGGAGCTACATTAGAGTAAATCCTGAAAAAGTAAGGGAGTCTAGCAGAAGCTGCAGTTATCCTATGCTCCTTCACAACATTGCCAACATAAATAATACAGTAATGTGGTGGTAAGTAAAAGATCAGTTATTGATAGTTTGCTTCTGAACCACTTGTCTTCAAATTGTATACCTTGGCTCACTGTGATATAAATATAACTTCAGCCATTTTTGTCTTACATCATTTTCCTCTTTTATTTTGTAGGATCATGGATTTTCCAGGACACTTTGAGCAAATCTTTCAACAGCTAAACTACCAGCGTCTTCATGGTCAACTTTGTGACTGTGTCATTGTGGTGGGGAACAGGCACTTCAAAGCCCATCGCTCTGTTTTGGCAGCATGCAGCACACATTTTCGAGCTCTGTTTACTGTAGCAGAGGGAGACCAAACCATGAACATGATCCAGCTGGACAGTGAGGTAGTGACAGCAGAGGCCTTTGCTGCTCTGATTGACATGATGTACACCTCCACACTCATGCTTGGAGAGAGCAATGTTATGGATGTCTTGCTGGCAGCTTCTCACTTACATTTGAACTCTGTTGTTAAAGCTTGTAAGCACTACCTTACGACGAGGACTCTGCCGATGTCACCACCTAGCGACAGAGTTCAAGAACAAAATGCACGCATGCAAAGATCTTTCATGCTTCAGCAGCTTGGACTGAGTATTGTGAGCTCTGCATTGAATTCCACCCAGAACACAGAGGAGCAGCAAAATACGATGAGCTCATCCATGAGAAGTAACATAGAGCAGCGCACGACTTTTCCCATGCGGCGCCTCCACAAGCGTAAACAGTCTTCTGAAGACCGGGCCAGGCAGCGAATCAGGCCTGCCATCGACGAGTCCATCATTTCAGATGTTGCCCCAGAGAGCGGCCAGTCAGTAGTCCATTCCCGGGAAGAATTTTTTTCACCAGATTCTCTGAAGATTGTGGACAATTCCAAAGCTGATGTTGTTGCTGATACCCAAGAGGATAATACCATTATGTTTGATCAGTCTTTTGGTGCCCAAGAAGATGCCCAAGTACCCAGCCAGTCTGACAACAGTGGAGGAAACATTTCACAAATGTCCATGGCATCTCAAGCAACACAAGTGGAGACAAGCTTTGACCAGGAAGCGGTGTCTGAGAAAAATAACTTTCAGTGTGAAAACGCAGAGATCAGCCTCAATGAAAAAGAACACATGCGGGTGGTGGTTAAATCTGAGCCCTTGAGTTCCCCAGAGCCTCAAGATGAAGTGAGCGATGTCACTTCCCAAGCAGAAGGCAGCGAGTCTGTTGAAGTAGAAGGAGGAGTAGTGAGTGCAGAAAAGATAGAACTGAGTCCTGAAAGTAGCGATCGCAGCTTTTCTGACCCCCAATCTAGTACCGATAGGGTTGGTGACATCCATATTTTGGAGGTGTCAAATAACCTGGAACACAAGTCTACTTTCAGTATCTCAAATTTCCTAAATAAGAGCCGAGGTGGCAATTTTGGTGCTAATCAAAATGACGACAACATTCCAAACACAACCAGTGATTGCCGAATGGATGGAGATGCCTCTTATTTAATGAGCCCCGAGTCTGGGCCTAATAACGGTCATTCCTCTGCTACTATCTCTCATGTGGAGAATCCATTCAATGAACCTGCAGACTCTCACTTTGTCAGGCCTATGCAGGATGTAATGGGGATTCCTTGTGTACAGACTTCTGGGTACCGGGCAGCGGAACAGTTTGGGATGGACTTTCCAAGGTCCGGCTTGGGACTACACTCTTTGTCTAGGGCAATGATGGGCTCTCCAAGGGGCGGAGCTAGTAGTTTTCCTGGCTACCGTCGCATAGCCCCCAAAATGCCTGTTGTGACCTCTGTTAGGAGCTCCCAAATGCAAGATAGTCCATCTAATTCCCAGCTGATAATGAATGGGAGCACGTCCTCTTTTGAAAATGGACATCCTTCCCAGCCTGGGCCACCGCAGTTGACTAGGGCATCTGCTGATGTTCTTTCAAAATGTAAGAAGGCCTTATCTGAGCACAATGTCTTGGTTGTAGAAGGTGCTCGCAAATATGCCTGTAAAATCTGCTGCAAGACTTTCTTGACCTTAACAGACTGTAAGAAGCACATCCGTGTGCACACAGGAGAAAAGCCTTATGCCTGTTTAAAGTGTGGCAAACGGTTTAGCCAGTCCAGCCATTTGTATAAACATTCCAAAACTACCTGTCTGCGGTGGCAGAGCAGCAACCTACCCAGCACTTTGCTTTAATCCTCCCCCCCAAGCCCATATAAATCATGCCAATACAAATTGTAAGAACATGGACTAGCTTGTGTCTGGAATATTAACACTATCGCAGGATAAGAAGCTGCCCTTGTAGTAAACACTTACGTGTGATTGTGCCACACATATAGAAAGTCTTGGTCCTGTAAAATGGGGATCATACCATACCTACCTCACAGGGGTGTTGTGAGGCCTAAACAACTGTCTGGAAGCGCTTTGGGATTCTCTGAAGGAGGCACTGTAGAAGTATTAAATATTATGTAAATGCAGGTCTTGGGCTCATAGGGCTACAGTCCCTAAAACCAAGTAGCTCCTTTGCCGGGGGGGGGGGGGGGGGGGGGGGGGGGGGGAGCGGGAGGGGAGGAAGAGCTAGGATGGAAAGGGTGAAAATGTAGCCAGCTCCTAATCATGTTACAGTAGCATGTTTCAAGGATGAGAAACTGAAGTACAAACTTTTTTTTAGGCATTTTTGTAAAATTGTGAAAGTGTTTAAATAACTTGTAAAGTAAGTTGATCCATGATGTGTGTGAACAGAAATGCAAAGAGCTCTCTACTGTTACTAATGCAGATTGCATATCCTTAAAGAACAATAATCTTGGATGTACCCGTCTACCCAAAATGCTTTAAAACGTTAATTATGAAATTAGTTGTAGAGCGGCGATGGGCATCCTAGGCCAGTGAGTGGGCCTCGAGTAGCCCGCCATCATCTCAGTGGGCTCCAAGGTTGTCCTGACCAAGAGGGTCTCCCGGCAGAGAGCAGCTTGTCCACCTAGAATGAGCAGGGTGCGCCGATTGAACTGTAGCAGCACTTCGGATGCGGAGGGAGCACCCGGCTCTCAGTAACTGTGCAGTCAGCACTCACCTCGCTTCATGTGCCCATGCGTGCCACTTTAGTAATAGCAGTAGAAAAAACCTATACGGTCAGAACCCAGCAGAATCTGGCAATGCCATGCTCGGGCAATGGTAAAGAAAGGCCACACACGGAGCCCTAGTAGGCTGCACTCAGCCCTGGGGGAGCACCCTGCGGCCCATTGTTGTAGAAGGTTCTGAATGTATTTTTGGCTGTTTTCCTGTGATGGACACTGTAACAAAGGTGCTTACCTGGAGTCCAAGACAAGTAACGTTTGGACTGTTAGATATATGTGTGTATATAGTTTGAATACAGCGAGCTCTCCTAGGTGTTCCACCATTTTTTCTGTAAAGACTTGTAATGAGTGGTAAGTGACGTACTGGTCCTGTATGTGCTATCTTAGCAGTATTTTAACCAACTTGTATTTCATATGTTAAAATTCCATATACATAGATGTCTGAAAAGAGCTTGTTATTGTCTACTTTATTTTAAATGGGAGATATGATTTGTGGTGGCTTCTCTTATTGTGTAAGATAGTCTCTTACCCTTTCCAGATGCTGACAGTCAATCTGATCCAAGTTATTGTGTAAGCAGACTATCCTTTTCTGATGCTCTTATCTTCAGGCATTTTAATTTCCTTCTCCATACACTTATTGTCCTCTCAACCATGGATTACTTTGATCTGAGGAAGAGTGAGGAATGAGAGAGCCTGTCTTGCCATATTCATATGCCTCTCGGTATAAAATGTTGCAGTTGACTCTAATTTTTCAATTTAGAGAAGTATATGTGTATTTTCCCACAAGTAAAAATCCACCACAAATTTAATTTAAAAAAAGCACTGTACACCTTGTAAAAACAAGTTCAGTAATCTGTTTCCAGTGAATCACAGAATCTTATTTTAATTTCCTCCTCTTTGATATCATTGTAACAAATACTCTTTGCAGTTGAGGGTGTTGATTTTTTTTTTTCTTTAATGTATACGAACTAACTCTTGGAGTTCAGCAAACTAGGTTTCTATTAACATTTTGGAGCACTTCTCCTGACCATTGTTGTTCTGTTTTGCAGAATTTTGGTCAGTGTGTCTGTCATAATCAGAAGAGAGATCATGAGCATCTAATATTGCTGCTGCTGTGGATTAGCTAACTTTACAACTTCCACATTGTCAGTGTATGTAGCCAACGCATTCTGTGTACTTTTACTGTTGGAGTTGAATCAAATGTATGCTGTTTTTTAACACAGATGTTGAACTCCTGAAAAAACTTGGATTTATCTGAATGAAAGCTGAAAATTAAACCCTTATTCCTCAGTTCTGTAGCTAGTCTAGTATTTAGTGACTGAGACAGTTGGAGAGGGGGAACTAACAATCATGGTCAGTTCCAAAGGAGCCAGGGCGCTATGTATGAAACAGTATCTGCCTGAGAGAGAGAAAATGCCTATGGTCTGTTAACATTTGATTTGCAGTTTAAGCTCCTAAGGTAAGCAGAAACATGAACTGTTATGAATGACATTCAGTTCTTTAAAACCCTCATAGGCCCTTGACTGTTGGGTTTTTTTTAAAGGCACCAAGGCCCTGTGCCAAGTTTATGAAGAGCATTAGAAAATGTTGCATTTTATGATAATCATCTTGACGTAAAGAGACTAATAGCATTGAACTAATCAGTCTCACTGCAGCTTCATTAAAACTGGATCACCAATACAATACACTATTTTCTAATTTAATCTCGTGTTGCTGTGCTGCCTTTGTGCTAATCTCTCACCTTTCCAGTTTTGTTCCAAAACTATTTTTTATTTTCCAGCCGTTTATCTAGCCTCTGTCTCTAAAACCCTCCCATGCACAGGAAGAAAGTGAAGATGTGGAGGGGATGATTAATGCACTTAATTTTAAGAATGAATAGGAACATGTAAATGAACCCTATATTGAATTGTACTTCTGGATCCGTTTTTACAACAAGGCCATAGGTAATAAGGGAGGGCTGCTCTCTTCAGAAACAACAATAAAGGAAGAAAAAAATAGATGTGACAAACAATTTTCAGTTTATCAAATTGTAGTGTATAGCAGGATATATGTTATCTTCAGTAACCCATGTCTGCTTTCTTGGTCTTCCTATATGAAGCAATATCTCAGAATAACAATTACTGCTGAGCTAACCCACCCTGTACAATGAGCAATAGCTAATCACCAAACCTCATAACTGCAAAAATAGCCTCACCCCACCTCTGTTCAGACTTACTAGCCAAGCACTATCGTGCCATCTCATGTGAAGCTATCAGTATGTTTAGAGTTGAGATGCATCTGAAAATAAACACAACATTTTTGTGCTGATGTGCCTGATTTGATTTAATTAACCCTGACTGGCATGCTGGGAGTTTGCAGTGGGTCTACCAGTCAGTGTGTTGGCCTGGGTGGAGTTGAAGGCATTGGGTATGACTGACAACATGATCAGGAACCGGCCCCACTGAAGGCTCTGTGTGTCTGTACCTTACTGCCACAGTTGGGGGTTGTAGGTGTGCCTGAACACAAGCCCTCCAGTAATAAAGTGGGAGCGGGGTTGGCAGAGCACTCTGTGGGAAGGCCTGAGGACTCTAAATTAGGACAGTTTTGGAACAATTTCAGTGACTTTCCTGCTGTGCTGCAAAACCCAGCTGGGGGCTCTCGGAGAAGGTGGCTGGTCTGAGTCCTAGAAAAGGAAGTGTCTGCAAGGTGGGTGTTCTCACGGAAGCGATTGCTTGTATTGCTAATGCCGTGCTAGGCTATGGCGACACTCGCAGCTTCTTGTGCAAGAAATATGCAAATGAGGCTAAGCATGGAATAGCGCTGAGCCTCATGCCTAATGAGCCGCCATTTTTGCAGAAGAGGCTCGCGCCAAAGGAGCTGTCTGTACAACTGCACATAATCAGTGTAGCGGCATTGCAAGAGGGGGCAGCGTAGACAGCTCCTTCTGGCGTAAAAGCCTCTTCTGCAAAAATGGTGGGGTGGGACCCTTAGCTCATCACTAACTAAAAAGTAAATACAGCTCTGTACATGCATAACTGCACTCGGCGGCGGCGTGGGACACGATGCCCCTTGTTACCACCTCTCCTACGGCAGAGAATGCTGCCGAAAGTAAATACCTGCACATGCGGCGCGAAGAGCCTTTCGGGCGCAGAAACAATTCCCCAGTGCCCCGTCTGAATTGCTGCTCTCCAGCTGAGGCTTGGCCCTTGCACTGCCTCACTGTTAGAAGAGTAACCCTTCCGGGCTCGCGCGCGCTCAGCCACCAGCATGGAAAGCCAGCCCTAGGCACCTACACGAGTGCTATACACAGCTGTCCATGGACAGACAGGGCAACACCTACTTACCCTCCCAGCCCTGCCACTCCACCCTCCCTCCAAAAGGGGCTTGGACTTTCAGGGGCCTGCTGGAATCATAGAATCATAGAATAATAGGACTGGAAGGGACCTCGAGAGGTCATCGAGTCCAGCCCCCCGCCCTCAAGGCAGGATCAAGCTCCGTCTACACCATCCCTGACAGATGTCTATCTAACCTGTTCTTAAATATCTCCAGAGAGGGAGATTCCACCACCTCCCTTGGCAATTTATTCCAATATTTGACCACCCTGACAGTTAGGAATTTTTTCCTAATGTCCAATCTAAACCTCCCCTGCTGCACTTTAAGCCCATTACTCCTTGTCCTGTCCTCAGAAACCAAGAGGAACAAATTTTCGCCTTCCTCCTTGTGACACCCTTTTAGATATTTGAAAACCGCTATCATGTCCCCCCTTAATCTTCTTTTTTCCAAACTAAACAAGCCCAGTTCATGAAGCCTGGCTTCATAGGTCATGTTCTCTAGACCTTTAATCATTCTTGTCGCTCTTCTCTGTACCCTTTCCAATTTCTCCACATCTTTCTTGAAATGTGGCGCCCAGAACTGGACACAGTACTCCAGCTGAGGCCTAACTAGTGCAGAGTAGAGCGGCAGAATGACTTCACGAGTTTTGCTTACAACACACCTGTTGATACAACCTAGAATCATATTTGCTTTTTTTGCAACAGCATCACACTGTTGACTCATATTCAACTTGTGGTCCACTATGACCCCTAGATCCCTTTCCGCCATGCTCCTTCCTAGACAGTCGCTTCCCATCTTGTATGTATGGAACTGATTGTTCCTTCCTAAGTGGAGCACTTTGCATTTCTCTTTATTAAACCTCATCCTGTTTACCTCTGACCATTTCTCTAACTTGCTACGGTCATTTTGAATTATGTCCCTATCCTCCAAAGAAGTCGCAACCCCACCCAGTTTGGTATCATCTGCAAACTTAATAAGAGTACTCTCTATCCCAATATCTACATCATTGATGAAGATATTGAATAGTACGGGTCCCAAAACAGACCCTTGAGGAACTCCACTTGTTATCCCTTTCCAGCAGGATTTAGAACCGTTAACAACAACTCTCTGACTACGGTTATCCAGCCAATTATGCACCCACCTTATCGTGGCCCTATCTAAGTTATATTTGCCTAGTTTATCAATAAGAATATCATGCGAGACCGTATCAAATGCCTTACTAAAGTCTAGGTATATGACATCCACCGCTTCTCCCTTATCCACAAGGCTCGTTATCTTATCAAAGAAAGCTATCAGATTAGTTTGGCATGACTTGTTCTTCACAAACCCATGCTGGCTATTCCCTATCACTTTATTACTTTCCAAGTGTTTGCATACGATTTCCTTAATTACCTGCTCCATTATCTTCCCTGGGACAGACGTTAAACTGACCGGTCTATAATTTCCTGGGTTGTTCTTATTCCCCTTTTTATAGATGGGCACAATATTTGCCCTTTTCCAGTCTTCTGGAATCTCCCCTGTCTGCCATGATTTTTCAAAGATCATAGCTAAAGGCTCAGATACCTCCTCTATCAGCTCCTTGAGTATCCTGGGATGCATTTCATCAGGACCTGGTGACTTGCTGACATCTAACTTTCCTAAGTGATTTTTAACTTGTTCTTTATGTATCCTATCTTCTAAACTTACCCTCTCTCTGCTTGTATTCACTACGTTAGGCACACCTCCAGACTTCTCGGTGAAGACCGAAACAAAGAAGTCATTGAGCATCTCCGCCATTTCCAAGTTCCCTGTTACTGCTTCTCCCTCCTCGCTAAGCAGTGGGCCTACCCTGTCCTTGGTCTTCCTCTTGCTTTTAATGTATTTATAAAAGGTCTTCTTGTTTCCCTTTATGCCTGTAGCTAGTTTGATCTCATTTTGTGCCTTTGCCTTTCTAATCTTGCCCCTGCATTCCCGTGTTGCTTGCCTATATTCATCCTTTGTTAGTTGTCCTAGTTTCCATTTTTTATATGACTCCTTTTTTATTTTGAGATCGTGCAAGATCTCCTTGTTAAGCCAAGCTGGTCTTTTGCCATATTTTCTATCTTTCCTACACAGCGGAATTGTTTGCTTTTGGGCCCTTAACAACGTCCCTTTGAAATACTTCCAACTCTCCTCAGTTGTTTTTCCCTTCAGTCTTGCTTCCCATGGGACCTTACCTACAAGTTCTCTGAGCTTATCAAAATCTGCCTTCCTGAAATCCATAACCTCAATTGTGCTGGTCTCCCTTCTACCTTTCCTTAAGATCATGAACTCTATTATTTCGTGATCACTGTCCCCTATACTGTCTTCCACTTTCAAGTTCTCAACTAGTTCCTCCCTATTTGTTAAAACCAAATCCAGAACAGCTTCTCCTCTGGTAGCTTTTTCAACCTTCTGAAACAGAAAGTTGTCTCCAATGCAGTCCAGAAACTTATTGGATAGCCTGTGCCTCGCTGTGTTAGTTTCCCAACATATGTCTGGATAGTTGAAGTCTCCCATCACCACCAAATCTTGGGCTTTGGATAGTTTTGTTAATTGTTTAAAAAAGGCCTCATCCACCTCTTCCACCTGGCTAGGTGGCCTGTAATAGACTCCTAGCATGATATCACCTTCGTTTTTTACCCCTTTTAGCTTAACCCAGAGACTCTCTACACGGCTATCTCCTACGTTCATCTCCACTTCAGTCCAAGTGTGTACATTTTTAATATACAAGGCAACCCCTCCTCCCTTTTTTCCCTGTCTGTCCTTCCTGAGCAAGCCGTACCCTTCCATACCAATATTCCAATCATGCGTCCCATCCCACCAGGTTTCTGTAATACCAATGATATCATAGTTGTATTTATTGGTTAGCAATTCCAGTTCTTCCTGCTTATTACCCATACTTCTCGCATTTGTATATAGGCATCTAAGATACTGATTTGATCTTGCCTCCCTGTTGTGCCCTGGCCCTCCTTTCTCCTTGCCATTATAGGCCGTAATCCCCCCCATTTCCAACCCATCTCCCAGTCCCGCACATGGACTAGCTCATCATTCCCACAGTGGAGAATCGACATGTACCAGCCTGGGTGTCTCCCGGCCCCACTGGTGCTGAGCAAGCAAACCAGGTTTGACCTGGCCAGACCCCTACCCCCTGCCCGCTCCTGCACCCTCCCCTCCCAGGCTGGACACCTATCCCCGAGCCTGCTCTCCTCCTCCCTACCCCTGGCCAGACACCTACTCCCAGCCACTCCTACAGCCTCCCCTGTGGCCAGACAATTACCCCCTGCAGCAGGCAGGGGTCTTGCTGGGTGAGGATGAAGGAGCGGTCAGGGAGTAGATGTCTAGCCGGAGGGGGGGGTGGAGGGGTGCTGCTCTGTCCCCCCCACCCCCCCAATCCGGGGTGTTCTCTCGCAGTAGCACAGTGCGCAGACTGCCCCCCAATCACCACAAGGCAGCGTGTTACACCAGCCTGCTTTAATCAGTTCTACATGCTGCGAGGCACCAGCAGCAGCTTTGCCACAGGCTGCGTCGTCCTGCTGCTCTGGGCGCTGCGGCCGCTCCAAGGCCGGGCCCTGCCGAGCCAGCGCTGTCCCGGGCTCTCGTCACAGCTGGAGCTCACTGGGCAGGCGTTCCCCCCTCAGGCCAGCCAGGAGGTTGTGCGCGGCCTGCACGGCCATGGCGCTCCGGGTGGCAAAGGTGGCGCTTCCAATGTGAGGCAGAATCACTGGCCGGGGAGAGAAGACGGATGTCAGAGCGTGCCTCGAGCCCACGCACAGGGCTCCCCCTCTGCCTGGCTGGGAGCACCCCACACAGGAACCAGTGCTTTCCCCTGCCCTGCCTGGGACTGTTAGCCCCTCGCCTCAACCCCGTGCCAGGCCCGGAGCACGCCGCGCTCCCCCACCCTGAACCCCCTCGACACGAGCCCCCTGCGCGAGCCTCTGCAAGGCCGGGCAGGGAGAGAGGGGAGCACGGGGTGGGGGGGCAGGGGCAGAGATGGCGGCTCACCGCAGTTCTTCAGGGACAGCAGCGGGTGGTCTGTAGGCAGCGGCTCCGGGCTTGTGACATCCAGACCAGCCGCGGCAATCTGGCCACTCGCCAACGCCTGGTGCAGGTCTTCCTGGTTCACCACGGCTCCCCTAGGACACAGTGAAGGGCTGGAGGAACTGGGTGCTGCGCCGCGCAAGCCAGACACGCGGGGACACAGACACTGCCCCCGCGCCACCTGACCCACTCGCGTGCTCTCCGGAGCAGCTCACCCTGCAGGGCCCCAGGCTGGACAGGCCACGCCAGAGGCCACGCCACATACGGGGGCGCTCTGCCACGCGCCATCGCAGCACTCCCTGCGCCCAGCTACCAGCCGGCGCAGCTCGGCCCGCTGCAGCCCAACCCCCAGAGACTGAGTTGTGGTAAGCATGGGTCTGACCTGGCCAATCCCTGGGGGCCCGTCAGTGATGGGGCCACCCCATTCCCAGCCCAGAGAACGGCCCCTGGAGGCGCCCGCCACACAGCGAAAGCCCTCCCACCCGTGGGAACAGCCCCAGCCGCTGCCTAAGGGAGGGCCCAAGATGGCGCCCATGGGGCTTTGCAAGCGCCAATGATCCCAGCAGTATCTCGCGTACCCGTTTCCCCTCACCAGCCAGTCCGGCTACAGCGGGCGGGGCAGGGCTCTCACCGGCTCGTGTTGATAAACACGGACGTCTTCTTCATGCGGCCGAAGAAGTCCTTGTTGCACATTCCTTCGGTGCCCGGAGTTAAGGAACAGGTGACCACAACGAAGTCCGACTCCTCCGCCAGCTTGGCCAGTGGGACTGAGGGAAAAACCCAAAGCCCAAACACACATCATGCCTTTCCTTGGCCGGCCTAGTTTGTGTTCACTAGTTGGGGAACTATCCCATGGCTATTAAACAGCCGTTAGTCAGTGCCTAGTGCTTCTGGGAGACCTTGCTAGCCCCCCACCCCACGACCGGGACAGACCACAGGGACTAAACCAAAAACCAACCTAGGGACAAGGTGCCATACTTTAAAGGACTTGAAACAAATAAATACTAGACAAGGTTTCATCAGCCAACAGAAGAAACGTACACGTGCCTAGCAAGTCAGTCTTTCACTCCAGAGCCGGGTGCATTGCACATGCGTGGGGGGCGGTACATGTTAGATGGCAAAATAGTACCCTCCTAATCAAAGCGCTGGGAATTCTGCCAGGCCTGGAAGGCAGGACTCTTTCCGCTTTCCTCCAAAGAAGGGAGGAGCGGAATCTGGAGAATTCACCGGAATTTGCAAAGAAAAAAAACTGACCCAACAGAAACCGATTTTTGTGGAGCCATTTACGTTGTCGAGTGACAGCTGGACAAGAGCGCAGGACTTGGAGGACAAAGTGCACGCAGGGGCGTGATCGTGCGCAAGGCACCGTGCAGAGAGGGGCCTTTAGTACAGGCAGGGAAACAGTCACGTGAGCTCAGAGGTGAATATGTCTGCCGAGAGATTCACTTGGGAGTTGACAGTTATTTCTAAGAGATCTGGGATGAAATCTTGCCCCCCCCTTCCCCCCCCCAGTCAACGGAGCCCAGACTACACCCAGGGCAGTGTCTCCCCTTGCAATCAGTAATCTACGAAACGTGTTTGTGCTCGACGTTCCAGCACCGGCCCTGCTCTCCAGCCAGCACTGCTAGCTTGGCCGTGAGGAATCCTAGTATCCCTGGACAAAAGCTTCCCTGCCCAACTCTTTGTTCCGTTTGTTATTCGACAGGCCAGAGGAAAGTTTTGCTTCCAGAGGGGCCTTTCCAGTGTCACGTAGGTCTCTTACCAAACTGGGCTTGAAACTCCACGGCGCGCTCTGGTTTGGGGCGGGTTCCCGTATACAGAAATGTCTTGACCCCAAACGGCTTTAGACGGCGTGCCACTGCCTGCCCTAGAAAGGAGAGGCCAGGTCTCTGTACACGGAGCTTGCGGGGCTACACCACGAACCCTGCAGCCCGACAGCCCAAAGCAAGGTCCTTGCTCCTGCGTCTCGCAAGCAGGCACAGCCACGGTGCACTCAGCTGCCACGAGACCTGCCCCGGCAGAAGAGATCGCTCCCAGGCCCCCAGCTAGAACTCTCCCTGAGGTTTGGGAGGCAACGTGCCCTCGTCCGCTCTGTCGGAACGCAACGCATTTTTGACTGGCAAGGCAGCCGCAGCAAGGGGAATGCTGGGACGTTACATCTGAAGCAAAGTTCAGGCGAGAAAATCCGAGGGAGGAAGAAAAATCCACTGGACTTTGTTTGGGGTATTTGTTTAACTGAGATGCAGCAAGAGAAAGTCCAGTTTGCTTTAGGAGCCTGATAAGGTGGAAACGGGTGAATGTTTGACAGCTGAGGGTCTAAGCCGGATGGCAGCTGCCCCCGGATTGGTAGAAGGGAGAGATGGATTCCTGCTTAGTCAGCTGCTGGCACCTGGGGGGAGCGACCCATGAGCCACGGGTCTGAATGTCCTCAGAACTCTCTGTCCTTTACAGCTCTCTCGATGTAGTTTGCAGCCGTGGTGAGTATGCCCAGCCTGCTCCCATGGGGCACGGACACGCAGAAGCGCCAGCGTAACCACCCACAAAGGCACTCGCGAACGCCCCACCTCACGGGCAAGAGCAGAAACGTCTGCTCAGCAAAAGCACGAGTAACCACAGGCACTGCAATTTACAGCCAGGAGTCCTCAGATTCTGCGACTAATGAGCTGGAGAATTTGAGTCATGGGTCGTTCCCTACTGGAAAAGGGGCTTGGATGCTCGCACACAAAAAACAGAGGCAAGGAGAGGAAAGTTTCTGGCTGTGATAAAACCGAGGCTACATCTCCACTTGCCAGAGGACTGATGCTCTGGCGATTGATCCTCTGGGGTTTGATTTAGTGGGTCTAGCTAAGACAGGCTAAATCAAATGCTGAGGGCACCCTGTTTGCACGGGCACACCTCACTGTCACAGGAAGCAAGGGAAGTGGAAGTTATCAAAGCTACAGACAGTACACAGTGAGACACAAACATCTCCTTAAGTGCTGACGTACATGATCTCAATCAAACATTCTGTCCTATGGGGCAGTTGTACAACCGTGCCATGAGCACAGGGTCTGAGTGACGACAGCCGGCCTGTACCAGTTCTGCTTTCCTGTGCTCAGGGGGAGAAGTGCTAGCTGTGAACGGTCTCCTCTTGGATTAAATCTCTCTCTCACATACCCACGTTGGCAGGTCAGTCAGCAGGGCTCCATCACGGGGGTAAATACTAGCACAGATGTGCACAATGCTGCCGCTTACCTATTCTCCCCAGCCCCACGATGCCAACGGTGCTACCGGACAGCCCGTACCCACACAGCCACAGAGGTTTCCACGTGGTCCAGCCACCACTGCACAAGGAAGTGAAACACGAACGGGTCAGCCAGATTCCACCTCCCAGGCTGGCGGCAGGCTGGCCAGGGCCCCAACGAATCCCGAGAGGAACAACGCCGTGGAAACCCACGGGCCACAAGCAGCCGGCTGGAAACGCCTTAGCGCCTGAGACGCAGAAACGACCAGGCAGGAGCGGCGCGAACGTGCCACGACAGGCTCCGGAACGTTCCGACTCTGAGTCGCCGTTAGCACTAATTAAAGCAGCCTCAAGACGGATCTGACGTGTGTCCCACTCCCCACAGCCCCCGGGCACGCGGAACAGACTCCGTGCAGTGAACCCTGGGCATGCCCCCAACGTGCGTCCAGCCGCTCTCTTGTGGCCAGCACAATGCACGGGGCGGTTTCACCTACTGTAAGGCCCCTCTATATGGCCAGACCACGGCTAGCTCAAGGGCTGCCCAAGCACAGTTATGCCTTAGATCGAGGGCTTATCCTGCCCCTTAACTGTTTTAACTGCATTTAGCTCACTGGGCTCAGGAGGCTGATCTCAGCTAGCCCAGTGCGAATCCACAGGCACTGCAGCCGTTTAACCCCCTCTCGTTACTGTGGCGGGCTCGGGTTCAGGACAGATCGATCGCACAGGGCCTGGAGAGACTCCGGAGCCACGCGGACCCGGCACAGCTCGGAATCCAGCCCTCCCTTGGAAATACTCACTTCTTCACTTCCTCCACCGCCTCTGGCAGCCGGCGACACGCGGCTAAGAGCAGAGCCACCGACAGCTCGGCCGTGGCGTCCGTCAGGATGTCTGGGATGTAGCCCACACGGATTCCGCTGCAATACACACACGGCATTTCGGCCCGCAGGTGTTAACACACAACACGCACGTTGGTTTATATTTGGCTGAAACCCCCGTTTAATTCTGCTGGGCATTTTCTCTGCCCCAGTTCTCACCCCACCAGCTTAGCCAAGCACCCCGCACACAATAATCAATCATCCCGCCTCACAACACTGCCAGGAGCTCGGGCAGGGCTCTTACTCCCATTGCACAGGCGGGGACACGAGCACAGGTCACGGTTTAAAAGTTACGTAGCTGCACAAAGACGCAGCCAGGTGCTAAACGGGATCCTTGAAAAATCTGGCCCTTACGCGCCGATCCTCAAGGTATTTAGGCTCCACTGAAATAAGTGGGAGTTAGGAACATTTATTCCTTTGAGGATCTGACCCTACGTGGCTTTCCCAGAGCTGACATTTCCCAAGCCCCAAAGGCTCCCCCCCCAGACGATCCCCTCCTCCCCCAGACGACCCATCCGTTGTTCCAACTAGTGTGCCTGCTTCTTTCGCCCACGCCAGTGGAGAAAGCAGGGGAAGGACGTGCATGCCACAGTCAAGGGTCAGCACGCAAAGGAGCAAATAAATACCGCTTTTTGATTTCATCGAGAGCCAGATGGTCAACCCCCACAGACAGCGTGCTGATTATTTTAAGGTTGGGCCCTGCAAAACAGGAAGACAGCCCTCACAACCTGCAGCTCAAGAGCAGAGAAACACGACAATGGGACAACGCAAGGGTCACAGTGTCTTACAGCGACTGGCTCGTTACTGTCTGAACCTTCGCACTCTACCTCAGTGACCAGAAACACCCGACAGGCTGGGACTGAAGCGAATTAGCAAAAACACCACACCCCTTTCTCTGGTAGCTGACTAGGGACGCTTGACAGGGCTTTGCACCTAGTCAAGTTCATTGCTTTTCCCCCTCACAGCTGGTCAGTCTTCTCCTTCGCTGAGCATCACAGCGGTCTGCCACGGTGACCACTATGCCCATATGGTCTGACTTCCTGTTTCCAGGCCAGGGAACAGCAGCGAGGCATTTCTGCCCCAAGCGCGTAACTTCTGGAGAACTAGGACAGATTTATTCTTTAACAAAACCCCTTGGGGAACTCTGCCCTACGCAGAGAGGTTTCTTCTAGCAGGGAAAACACAAGCACGCCAAGGGGCCCGGCTGCGAATGCTGGCTGCTGGTGTTCATGGCACGCGGCGGTTCTGGCCAGCGGGAAGCCAGACACGCTGCGTCATGTCTTACAACTGCGGGGGAGCCAGACGCGGAGGGTTCACATCAACGGCACCAAAGGGAGGCTCAGCCAAAGTGCTTCGCAGGGGCCGGAGGGCAGGAGCTGGGACTGAGCTCTGGCAGCCCAGACACAAAGGACGAGCCAGGGCCACACACGAGAGGGCTGCCGCCCATCCCCACCTGCTGCGTCGAGGACCTCTTTGTCGATCCGGTCCGACAGGAGACAGAGCAGCCCGTGCTTCCCAGCCACGCCCGCCAGCAGTTCTGCGCGGGGGACCGGCTCGTCCGAATCCCACTGCTGGATGCTGCAGCTACAGGGACAAGGAAAGCCACCATCGCTTCGCAGCCCCCTTCAAGCCAGCGCTCCGACTGCCATTGGGATGGGCTTGCCACGGGAAATCAACTGGGACTGGGAAGCGCTGCTGGTCTTAGGCAGGGGGACGAGGGTCCCCCCTTCTCCTCCCTTGGGGATTTCCTTTCCGCAGCCCAGGAGGGTGGCGCCTCATTGCTCAAACCCAGCCGTGGCCCCAGCCACACAAGCCACCCGTGACCTGGCACGAGGAAGGCCCCGCACCTTCTGCCAACAACGGCAGCCGCGGCAGGAGAAAGAACAGTGGCGGGCTCTCCCCGGCTCGGAGCAACGAACATTCCTCCTCCGGCAGGGAGCGGACAGGCACGGCCACGTGAACGCCACAGTCTGCACCCTTGGAGCAGCAGGTGAGCTCCGCCAGCGCTCCCAGCTTGCTCCAAGCACCAAAGCCAGGCCCCCGCCCTCTCTGAGGAGCCTGGCTGCTGGTTTACTTGCTCTGTTCACTCTCCCAGGCTGCTCTTTGCTGCTCTCGGGCTGCCCCAGCCTGCTCCACGAGCACATCCCTGCAAATGTGGGGGGGCTGCAACTGCACATTGCGGAGGGCACGCCAGGCCTTCTGCACACGCAGCCCCTGCACTGCGGGGGTGGGGGCACTGCATGTCCATAATGCCAGCCCTGGGCCTGGCCCTGGCCCTTTGCCTTGCACAGACACAGCTGGGCGGGGAGGGGCGCCCAGCAGCCGCCTCCTGCTCCACCGAAGCGAATGGCAAAACTCCCAGCGATCCCCTGGTGCAAAGCAGCCAGCACAGACCGGGCCCTGAGCGGTGCCAGCTGGGAGCGGGGGCCGGGGCCACACACGGCTCAGTTCTGGGCATTGGACCTTGTGCCCGAGGACGGGAGGCCCGGCCCAGGCCGGCGAACGCTTCAAGAGTCTCTTCGAGGGGGGGGGGCTGGGAAGCCTCCAGGGGAGTCCGGCGCCTAACGCCCCGCGACGGGCTAAGGGATTTAGGAGCCAGCGGCGCGTGGCTGCTTTAAGGGCGGGTGCAGCAGCTGGGCTCCGCCTGGCAGATCCCTCGCCCCAGCGGGCCGCGGGCCCGGGAAGGGGACCCTGCGCCCCGGGCCCCGAGCGAGCGAGCGCGGAGGCCGGACGCCAGCCCCGCTCCCCAGCCTGCCCGCGCCCGCGGCTGCAGCCTCCGCGGGGCCGGGCCAGGACCGCGCGGCGCTGCGGGTCCCCCCCCGGGAGCGCGGCTCCCCGCCCCGCTTACGCGCCGGCCTGGGCCAGGGCCGCCAGCCCCTCGCGGGGCAGCCGCCGGCTGACGAACACCTCCATCCGCCCGGCTCCGCAGCGCCGCCCGCCCGCTCCGGAGAACAAGGGCCGAGCAGCCCGGGGGTGGCACCCACGGGACCCGCCCCCAGCTCCCGGGGTGCACCTTGCCCGGGCGGGCCGGCTGGAGCCGGGTCCCAGCCCCACGCTGGGCTACCCCCGAGCCGGGCCCTGGCCCCCCATCGCCCCGTGTGCGCCAGGCCCAGCTCCCCTCCCTGCCCCTCCAGCGCGGGAGGAACCGACCTCAGCCTGGAGCAGCCCCCGGGGCGGGGCGGGTCGAACCGGCCTCTGCGGACCTAGCTCAGGGCTGAGCTCGCTCCTGGCACATCAGTCCGACGCCTGCTTCCATGGGGGGCACGCTGGGCCCTGAACCGCCGCCCTAAGGAACCCGTCTAACCACCGAGCGCACCAGCCGGCGGGGGGGGACCGCAGGGGCTGATCGGGTCACTCAGCTGGCCGGTCACACCCCCGCCACGCGGCCCTGCTCCCCAGAAAGCCCCCCAGGAGCAGGGGCTGATCGGGTCACTCAGCTGACCGGTCACACCCCCGCCACGCGGCCCTGCTCCCCAGAAAGCCCCCCAGGAGCAGGGGCTGATCGGGTCACTCAGCTGGCCGGTCACACCCCCGCCACGCGGCCCTGCTCCCCAGAAAGCCCCCCAGGAGCAGGGGCTGATCGGGTCACTCAGCTGACCGGTCACACCCCCGCCACGCGGCCCTGCTCCCCAGAAAGCCCCCCAGGAGCAGGGGCTGATCGGGTCACTCAGCTGGCCGGTCACACCCCCGCCACGCGGCCCTGCTCCCCAGAAAGCCCCCCAGGAGCAGGGGCTGATCGGGTCACTCAGCTGACCGGTCACACCCCCGCCACGCAGCCCTGCTCCCCAGAAAGCCCCCCAGGAGCAGGGGCTGCCCTTGATGGAAGCGGGGCTCTGCCGCCATCAGCGAGGAGGTTGCATCTGCCCGGGGGTCGGCAGGGACTGGACTTGCCCAGCCTGCTTTCAGCCGGAGCCCTGCGAGGCCACCCCAGCGTGCCTGGAGGAGAGGGGGCTGCTGAGCTTGCCAGGCCTGGCCCGACGTAGAGCCCCTCCGCACGCAGGGCCCTGGCGGAGCCTTTGCCTCGGCAGCATCCGGCCCAGCTCCCAACGTCGATCATCCCCCACGCGCTGGCTGAGCTCCCCTCCCAGCGGCTGCCTCGCCCCGGCCGTCTGCTCCCGGCTTGTGACACTAGCGCAGACGTGACAAGCACCCCCCGACCCCAAGGAGCATCCTCCTCCTGCCGAGCAGCCCCCTCTGCCCAGGGCACAGCCTTCCGGCCGGGGGCAGCAACGTGCCCGGTGCTCATAGCAGGGTGAGGGGCCGCGGGGCACGGAGACGTGGCAAGCAGAGAGGGAGGCCTCCAGAAGTGCCCGCGGGTGGCGCGACTCCTCCGGAAGCAGCCCCGCATGAGAGACGTCGCTGAGCCTTAGCCAGCCTTATCCCACCCGAGCTAGGGCCCCAGCAACCCTGCTGGCACTTTGCTCCAGACCCTCTCCTGCACGGGCCTGTCCTGCTGCTGGGAGTTCCTCCCTCGCTGTAGCCTCAACAGCTCCTGCCAGAGCCCTGCCCCCCCCACCATGACCCGGCCTCATCAGGCCTCAGACGGGCTGTGCTGGGCCCACGTGCACGTAATGAGGGTTAAATCCACTGGCGGGGCATCTGATACAGTTCTGGCTACCGCAAATGAACCCCCGGCCGCCGCCAGCGCCTTTGGCCAGCCCCTGCGCTGTTTGGCTGGGGGACATTGCGCGTGTGCAGGACACCAGGCACACAGGGGTAACAGCTCCAGCCAGCGCCAGAGCAGCCCGGGTCGCAGGTCAGAGCAATGGCGGGGAGAGCTTCTGGGCCGAGTGCCAACTGAAAGTCTTCTAACTGGCGCGTGGGAGCAGGCGCCTGTCTGATTTCCGCTGCGTCCAGGGAAACAGGCCTTGTGCGTTACCAGCACTGCAGCGAAGACACAGCAGATCCTCCTCCTCATGGAGACCACCCTGAAAACTAGCTGCCCACTGGGTCAGAGCGTAGTAACAGCACCCGTGCGCCCATGTAACGCCTGGCTGTGCACAGCACCCAGCCCAGCGAGGCCCCGCCCTCACCTGGTCGAAACATTGTGGGCCCAAGGGAGCTAGGTCCACGCAGCGTGGGGCAGGGGAGGCTGCTGCTTTCACGCCGCGCTTCTCCCACTTCTTCCCTTTGCGGCCCCCAAACCTATTTCCAGCAGAGGTCACCTGGAGACGGCCGGGTCACAGCCAGACTCCACCAGCTTTCCTCCCAACGTGGGGAGCCGCTTTCGAACCACGGATGTTGTGCCAAGCAGAAGGGCCCCGCCAGCTCTAGTGTCCCGACGGCCGTGCACGGACACTGAATGTACCAGTGGTGCGCGGGCTGGCCGGACAGGTGACTCGTACGTAGGTGTCAGCCAGCACCAAAACACAGGCTAGTCAAACCCAGCCTGCCTCTGCCCGGAAAGAGCCGCCCGCGAGCAGCACAGCACGTTCTGTGCGGATTTCTCTGCCGCCCAAGCGAGCAGGACGTCAGCGACGGTAAATCTGCCCGCAATTAGCACGAGGGCGCCTCGCGGCTGGACGTGCAACTAACGAGCTACGAACTGCAACACGCAGCTAAAACCCCATTTCCTTTCTCCGCTTCCTGCGGGTCCAGGCTGCCCTGTGGGTAGCGTGCGGCCTAGGAGCTGGGAGACCACGGAGTGAATCTCTGCTGGGGAAGCACTTTGGATCTTTGTCCCCGTGGAACAGAGACTAGAGGCGCAATCGCCCCGCCCCGCCCGGGTGCCGTGAGGTCGCAGCATTGCAGCCTGGGAGGTGCTAGAGCCAGTGCTGGGAGCCAGGTGAGCAGAGCAGAAAGCGTCTCTCATGCCAATATTCCACCAGGGCCTTGGGAAACAGGCTGCTCTTCTGCTAACGTCCATGGGGTCCCTCTGGGTTAGCAACACAGGCAAGAGGAACCTGAGGAAGTTAGGCAGCCAATGGGGTTTGGGCACCGACCTCCTTGCAACATTCCCAGTGATCCCTCCTGTGATGGGGTGTCCAGAGCACACCTGCCGCACAGCCATGCGGGGGCAAGCACCGCGTCCGGGAGAACCCTACAGGTGCTGGGCCAAAGAGGGAGCTCAGAAGGCACCTGAGCCTCCCCTGGGGGCAGCAGATGAGTGAGCCAACAGCCCATGGAGGGGGCAGCCTACTTGTGGATGGGCCATCAGTGGAAGCCATCTTGTCCCCTCGCTCGGGGGAGCCGTCCCCATCCCGACAAAGGGCCGCAGGAGCTGGCCACCATGCGCTGCTCCCAAGCCCGTGTCGCTGGACGAGAGCGAGCGGAGAAATCCATTTGTCTCGGTGTCGCTGGGTGAGACGGGCTCCATCCAACAGCCCCTGCGCAGTGCACACTCGGATTTCACCGTGTGCGTGGGGTCTCCAACCTCACCAGAAAGCTGGAGTGGAGGCCTAGCCATGAGCGCACAAGACACTCCCTTTCCACGCCCCGCGAATGCCAGAGCTGCACCGCACACTCATTTGCACCACTTCCTCGTGGCACGTATCTGCCAGGGCACATCCTGTGCGCCACGCACGTCGAAAGTCATTGATTAATTCGCCCCTCCCGCTCCTGCCCCGGGATGTGTCCATCATTTTAGCCATTTTCTACTCGGGACTGTCAACATAGTCGTCGTTTCCCAGCAGCACTGAGTGAATCACGTCCGGCTGTAAAATAAACATGCAGCAACCGAGGAAGCACACGCGATGAGTGGGGACAAATGAAGCCCGTGGTATGAAACTAAAATGACACACTGCTCTGTAGAAGGAAAATCAAACCCTGGAGAATCTTCTGCAGCAGATGTAGCAAGGCCCAAGGTGTGAGGACGAGAACGCAAGAGGCTGCCATAAAGATTTCATGGTGGTTAACTAAGAACATCAAGACTTCTGCAGTCTGGCAACCCCCTTTTTTAATGCAGGAGAAATGGAGAGGCCTTTTCACATCTGCAGGGGACAGTTGCTTTCAGAGATTCCCGTGTAACATGGACGACATCGTCTGAATTCACAAAGAAAATTTAACTACAAAAAAAAGTGCCGAGGTTGATAACAATGTTACACATTTTATTTCTGGGAATGTGCCCATTCTAAAAATGCAAATGTACTCGCGATCCTCCCTGCTGATTGCCTTCCACACAATAAGACGGCAGACGTTTTTAATGAACCCTCTCCCCCTTAGCAAATGCCAAGTTAGCTTTAAGAAAAAAGGTCACATTTGGAAACGATTGCTTATCTCTTGGTGACATTCACATGCAGTGCCAAGCAGAGCATGGGCTGTAACATCGTGTGTGTGTGTGTGTGTGTGTCCCCGTCCGTCCGTCCGTCCGTCCCTCCGGGGGGGCGTGGAGCAAAACGCAATGCATAGGCTGAGCTATGGGAGGAGGAGGAGGAGGAAGAGGGCTGCTGGTTCCCGAGAGCTGGATACACCCGTAGAACCGACCCGTTCTCTCTTCCTCCCTTGCTGCGGTCCGACGGCTGCCGTTTAACCACCACGTAAATGGGCCCCGGCTGCCCCGCTCCCAGAGCTCGTCCTGGGACCTGCGCTGCTCTCCCAGCTCCCAGCGACGTTCGGCGGCACCCAGGGCTGTTTGCGGGAGGGGAACGTGTGCTCAGAGCGGCACCTCCTTGCCCATGGCTTGTCCCTGAAGGCCGGCCAGCAAGTTGCTGGCAGCTAAGGCGGCCATGGCGTTGCGGGTAGCGAGCGTGGCGCTGGCGATGTGGGGCAGAATCACTGTGGAGAGAAAGGGAACAGCGTCCAGAGAGCGCGTGGCTGGGGGCCGGGCCCTGTGAGAGCAACCGAAGGGCCGGCCCCCTGCGACTGCTCCTGCCCTGAGTGCCTGCGCCAAAGCCGGGTCAAGGCACCAGGCTCCCGCTGCATCTGGCTCCTGGCTGGGCCCTCCCCTCACAGCCGCACGTGCGGGGGATGTGGCCTGCCTGCAGCGGCTGCCAGAGGGGAAGCGCAGCCGGTGTGGCGGAGGCGGGGAGTCGGGCTCTTCGCAGATGGGGCTGCAGGGCTGGCAGGAGACAAGGCCTCCCAGCTGCGTGTTGTCTGCATGCAAGTCACACCACACCGCCCCGCCGCTCTGCCTGCCCGCTCCCTTCGCGGGCAGGGGGTTGAAATTTACACGGCGGCGGCAGGGTTTTAGAAGGATTTTTCAAGCTAAGAGGATGTTAGTCAAATCCTGCCGGATTCTTGTAAATGTCACTCCCTCGGCGGCTCAGCACAGAGCAGGCAAAGCGACCGGAGCGATGGCATAACGTGCAGGGACGTCCCTGCCCGGCGCCTGTGGGTGTGCGGGGCAAGGAGAGGGCGCGTGGTTATTGGTAACACGGCCTAGAAGAGTGCATTCCTCTAGCTAGCCACTGCCTTTTCCGGAGGAGCACTGCTCCGTCCACACCACCGCACACCAGCGTGAGTAGCAGCTGTCTGGTCAGAAATCAGGCCAAAGGTCCATCCAGCCCCGTGTCCTGTCTGCCAGAGCCGGGTGCCCCAGAGGGATGAACAGAACAGGAAATCAAGTGATCCACCCACTGCTCCCCCACCCCCATCACCTACTCCCAGCCTCTGACAGACAGAAGCTAGGGACACCATCCCTGCCAGTCTTGGCTAATTGCCATCGAGGGACCTAACCTCCATGAATGTATCTAGCTCTTTTTTGAACCCTGTTAAAGTCCTGGCCTTCACCACATCCTCTGGCGAGGAGTTCCACAGGTTGACTGTACGCTGAATGAAGAAAAACTGCCTTTGGTTTGTTTTAAACCTGCTGCCTGTTCATTTCATGTGGTGACCCCTAGTTCTTGTGTTATGGGAACAATTTTTCCTGATTCACTTTTTCCGCACCAGTCATGATTTTATAGACCTCTCTCCTATCCCCCCTAAGTTGTCTCTTCTCCAAGCTGAAAAGTTCCCGTCTTATTAACCTCGCCTCATGTGGCAGCTGTTCCATACCCCTCGTCATTTGTGTTGCCCTTTTCTGACCCTTTTCCAATGCCAGGAGATCTCTCTGGAGAGGAGGCAGTATTCCAGATGCGGGCGTGCCCTGGATTTACACAGAGGCAGTAAGATGTCCTCTGTCTTATTCTCTGTCCCTTCCTTAATGAGTCCCAATGGCTCATTTGACGGCAGCTGCACGCTGGGTGGAGGTTTTCAGTCCCATAGCTCTTAGTTCCCCAGTTGCCGTACTCGGCCACTCCTCCGCAGGAGCTTGCAGCACAGACTCACCGCAGTTTTTAAGTTGAAAAAGCGGGTGGTCTGTAGGCAGAGGCTCAGGCTCTGTGACATCCAGACCAGCAGCTGCAATCTGACCATTGACCAAGGCCTGGTACAGATCTTCCTGGTTCACTATGCCGCCCCTGGCGGGAGAAGAAAAACAAAGCATCTATCAACTTCTGGGCATCTCTGTGGAGCGGTTCTAGCAGCTAAGAGCCTTAGCTAGCCGGTGAAAGCTTTCGCAGCAGGGCTGGATAACGCTGGAGTACACAGCGGTCTGATCTTAAGGCTTCTTTATTATCAACTTGGAGGCCAGCGGCTTACAGTGCTGTCCTCTGGCACGATTCTTACGCTCTTCTATGTGGGATCAGCTTATCTAATGAGACCAAATCCTCTGGGGGGGATTTGCCTGTGTCATGACACATCTCCCACCATCAGCGCGCTGTCGGATTACACCAACTTAAGCCTTTTATTTTTAATAATTGCTTGAAAGTTGATTTTATTTTAGTGAGCTGGGACGCTGGTCGAGTCGGGAATGTCAAACCCGTCTCCCTCTGCGCTCGCGGAAGGCTTTGCATCAGACGTTTACCTTCTCCAGCGTGACACCCGCGTGTCTATCTCGCTGAGCCTGGCGCTCAGACGCTCCTTTCCCTCCCGGCCCGCCTCGCTCACCTGCTGGTATTGACAAAGACGGCCGTGTCCTTCATGCGGGAGAAGAGGCGGTGGTCACAGATGCCGCGGGTGGCAGCAGTTAAGGCGCAGCTCACCACGATGAAGTCCGAATGCTGAGCCAAGTCATCCAGTGGCACTGCTCAGAAAGGCGACCGAATGAACAATCGAAGCCACACACCACCGAAAAACGCACCCGATTGACCTTTGCACTGAGTCGCTCGGAGCCCACAGAGAACAGACCCACCGAGAAAGAGGCTTGGGCCCCAGGAGAGAGGCTCTAGAACAGGAGTCGGGTGGGGGCGTGCGCTCACAACCAAACTACAGATGGACCATGAGACGTTTGTGAGAGGGAGGATGTGATGGGATTGACGGTGATGGCAGGGAATGGACTTGATGTCCCATGTCCCTCACCTGAATATTCTTGTGGGTTCAAAATGGACTGAGATCAGACCTCAGAGATGGTAACACACGGAAACCTGTCGGGAACATGATAACCTGCATGGGCACTCAGTCGTGGATTTAAAAGTAGCTGTTCTTCTACAGAGGAATTTCGCTAGCCAGTGACAGGGAGACACTGCAGAACTGGAATTCAGATCCTACACCCTGGGCATGAATAAAGACATTAACTAGCTGGCACATTACAAAGCCAATTTCTCCTGCCTTTAACATCCGCATGTCCACATCAAAAGCTATGAATGGGACACATCCAGCCCACTTCATTAGCCTCCTTAACCTGGGTCCTACCTACAGGTACTACTTCTGCTGGGATATAGATCTCTTGGTTTCTCTTATTTCCACTCCCATTGGAAGTGGGTTTTGCCCACGAAAGTTCATCATCCTGTACATTTGTGTTCATCTCTAAGGTTCCACAGGACCACTCGTCATTTCAAAATCTTTGGTGTTTCCAGTGATGCAATGTGTTTACAGGATATTTGCAGAAAGAGCCAATTTACTGCGTTGGAGTCTGCCAGCCCGGCCGTTGGGGCAAACTCTTCCTGTGCGTAGCGTCAGGATAAAATACAGCAGGCGTGGGGCGACTGATCACTCTTCATTACGTCTGTGCTCAGTGACTTGCCTGAGCTTTGGCGCAAGCGCGTCGTTGGCAGTATGCTGACGTGACAGGCTGCCCCTTGGAAATGATCCTAAAGGGCGTGAAGCGAAATCGAGAGGAAGGAAAACCTTTTACACGCCTGCTTAACCAAACCTCTTCTCTGGCTTTAAGGGATAGCACCAGCTCTCCTGGTGTGACCGGGAATCTCGCCAAATGGAGGGGTTTTCTTAAAGCCCCAGCTCCTGGAGTCAGGGGAGTCCATGAGACTCGGAGCTGTCACTTCAGACTGTTACAAAACCCCTATTTCTGGGTCTGGTGTGTGCGGGAAAGGTGACTCCCTGGCTCACAAACCACAAAGCAACTACAAAGACCCAGCCTCATCGGATTTTTACATCTCGCCCTTTCTACACCACTATTTTGTTGGGGGGACTTCTGATTGGTGATTTTTACATGGGGGTGTTCTGCAAGGACGGCCGGTGGGAACCCCAGTCTGTCTCTATTTGTAATCGAAACCCTCCACGTGCTAGGCAGGAAGTTCCCTAGACAGGCCGTTAGGAAAACAGGTTTCTTGGCAGGCCCGGCGCTGTATTGGCGAGGTGGGAGCCCGGCCGGAGGTCTCCACTCGAAAAACGCTCCGTTCCAGCTTACCACACTCGGCCGGGATCTTGCTGGCCACATCGGGGCGTGGGTCAGTGTCAGCGTAGAGAAAGCTCTTGACTCCGAACGGCTTTAGCCTGGCTGCAACAGCTGCTCCTAGAACAGGGGAGTACCTGCTGTGAGTTCCACTGGAGCCCGGCTCGTCCACTGCGCCAATTCGCCCCCTCTGCAGGGGCAGGAATCCCCAAGGGGACTTTCCTTTACCTCTTCACTTGGGGACAGGGGCCCCCGAGAACTGCCCCAGTGTCTGGCCCAGGAACCGACTGGATTTGGTATTCAATAGCCTGGCAAGGGAGCGCCACTGTCACCCTGCTTTCTTGGGGTGATGGCAAAGAGCCCTAAGAGCCATCACCTGGCTCCCCCTGAGCACTCAGCAATCACCAGCTTGTCCTCGTGGCAACCCGACGGGGGAGTGTGTCAACAGGATCAGGTCCTCCGCCCGCCCTCCAGTTGGGGAAACTGAGGCAAAAAGCCTCGGGACATAACTCCAGATTTAGGTAGCTAATGTCAGAGGTGCTGGTCACCTCCTAACCCAATTGCTGCCAAGGTGCAAAGGCAGCAAATGTTTTTACTCTGCACTGTTCCGAGAGGGCAGGCTTCACCCCTGTGGCGTGACTAGGGCGTACGTGGCATTTAGTGGGGTTTGAAGAGATTTTAGCAGTTCAAGAGATGAAATAGCCACAGAAGGCTACAAGGTTCTCCACTGCCCGGCCCTTTCTGTGGATCTCTGAGAAGCAGAGCTGAGTGAGCGAGTGATGTTTTTGGCAGGGGGCTGAAAGAAACTGGTTGGTTTCAATCCACAGCTACATTTGGTTGTTGTTTCTCTCACGGTGGGGAAAGAAACAGAAAAGTAACTTTGGGTTCACCACATTTTATTTGACCTGAAAACAACTTTTTACCAGTTTTTCATTTCATTTTGGGTCATTTTCGGGAGTTTGAAATCCTCCCTTTTGTTTTTTTAAGTAGCTAAATGTCTAAATGAACCATCGCGTCAAACAAAAAGTCTAAATGTTTTCTTTCAAAATGGCCAAAATGAACCATTTAACTTTTTTTTGGGGGGGGGGGAGGGCCATTTTTGGTTGAGACTATTTGCTAGATTTGACCAGAATTCTCAGCTAGTTTCACTGCCTCCCAAAAATGCATTTTCTGGAGCAAATGTATTGTGCTCTACTGACAAATGTGCCAAGTGTAGAATGCCACGTAAGAATTCTTCATTCCTGTACACAAGCGGTAGTGACACTGGACAGGTAGAAGCGAGCTCTTACGTTGCAACACAGGAGAGTTACCTATTCAATATCAATGCCTGAAATCTAGATCCACCTGCCGTTGGAGCATTTGAAACAGAGAAGCAACAAAATGGAAGCACTTAGTGGGGTTTTTATTAGAACGGATCCAAAAAGAAAACTATTCCTTCAAGCTGTTTCAGCATGTTTTCTTCTGTCTCAACCTTTGAATTGCCCCTGCCCAGCACTGCAGAAAGCCGCTGTATTAATGTTTGCAAAATTGGCCCTTTTTAAAATGGGAAACTCTCAACTGTTGGCCAGGTCTACGCTGTGTACTAACTGATATAGACACAAGAGCTGTTAAAACAAAGCAACTGCCTGGGTTTTCCATTTGGTGAGTTTTAAAAAATGCTCCCATTTGAACTCGAATTCTGATTTTTGGGTGTCATTTCAGCCATTGGTTGAAAACGCACAGCCATGAACACAGAGCCCCTGCGGGCCAGCCGTGCGCGGACACGCCCTGGGGAGTCTGCAACTTACCTATTCTGCCAAGTCCGAGAATCCCCACGGTGCTGTCCGCCAGGCCAGCGCCGCACATCCACAGAGGTTTCCAGGTGCCCCAGCCGCCGCTGGCAAGGAACATTGGAAGCGGCGTCAGGCGCGCCCCGCAGAACACGCGCCCTTCGCCGGCTCTGGGGAGCGGACCCCCCTGCTCCGCTCCGGGTGCATGTTCCATGGGCGTTACCAGCGGGGATCGCGCCCCGCAGTCCTGTCCCCGGGCTGAGCCTGGAACGTGTTTCTCTCCCTCCCGCAGCTGGTCTGGGCCGGGCCCCCTAGGATCCGGGGGGCGCTGCGCCGAGCTATGAAACGGGCGCTGCGCCCCGGGGCAGGCGGTGAATTTCTCGCGCGGTGACTGCGCCCCGGTGAGCCAGGCTGCGAATGCTGCACGACGGGCCAAGGGCCGTGCGTCCCCGGGTGGCCACTGCCCAGGGAACGGCCCCATTGCCACGAGCCCGGCTCCCCACGGGTGCGGGGGCTGCTCCCAGCTGGGCAGGCGTGTGGCGCGGACGTGCCTCGCTCCGCTCCGGGGGAAGCCGCGCCACAGGGCAGGGGTGGGGAGAGGCGGGGCCCCGATGCAGCCGCGTATTGTGCGCGGGGCTCCGCGTGGCTCCGCGCCTGGCCCGACACAGCGCGCACCGCCCCCCGAGGTGCCCGGGGAGGGGAATCACTTCTTCGCTGCCTCCGCGGCTTCCAACAGGCGGCGGGACGTGGCCAGGAGAAGAGCCACCGTGAGCTCCGCGACCGCTTCGGTCAGCACGTCCGGCGTGTAGCCCAGTCGGACTCCCCTGCACCGGGAGAGAGCACGAGCCAGCGGGCTCCGAGAACTGCCCCGCCCGCCCCAGAGCGCAGGGCAGGCAGGCCCCGCCGCAGCGGGCCCGGTCTCTCCAGGGCCCGAGGCGAGACGGGGTCACACAGAGCCCCGCCCTGGGGAGAGGCTCCATTGGGTCTGGGTCTGGGGTTTTCCAGGGAACATTGTGACTGTCCCCCCCCGAGCCGCCTGCCGGGGCTTGGGGCTGGGCCCTGGGGCAGGGAGGGCGAGCCTGGGCTGCAAGGGGAAGGGGCTGCGCACGAGGGCGGGCGGACAGATGCGGGGCAGTTCTGGCTCCGATACTATTCGGGGCTCACTACTAGTGTGCATGCCCGTCTGCCTGTGCCTCTAACCTCCCAGGAGGGGCGCAGCTCTGGGGAGACAGCAAGGCCCCCCCTTCGGGAGATGGGGGAAGCCACAGGGGTCACCCAAGTGAGGGAGCCCCGGGACTAGCTCCGGGCCTGCTGTCCTGCAGCGCCCAGGGACGGCGTGGCGGCTCGGCTGGCTACCGCCCCAGGCTGACCCTGTGCAGGGGCACCAGCCTCCAAGCCCAGGGCCTCCCCGCTCGTCTTGCGGACAGGGCCAGCCAGGGAGGGGCGTGGGGGCAGTGGCTTCCCTGAGGCCCTTGGCTTTGGCGCCGTCGGTCGCCCTGCCGGAGGAGAGCCTGGGTCCCAACAGAACAAGCGGCTGCCCAGGCATTTCTACCGCGCGGGGCGCGGCTGCAGCAGCGTTACCTCTTCTTCAGCTCCTCCAGAGACACGTGGTCGTAGCCCACCGACATGGTGCTGACCACCTGCAGGCTGGGCCCTGTCGTGGGAGAACAACAGGACGGCGGCTCACGCCCTGGCAGTGTGGGCAGCTCCGGCTCCAGGACTCCACGGGGAGACACCGCACAGGGGCTCGGCTAGGGGACGGGGGCCCACGTCCAGGGAAGGCCGGACCGCAAAAGGGGCTGAGTCTGCGCCAGCGAGACCGAGCTGAGGGGAGATTTTCCTCACGCCCCAGAGGCGGCCTCCGAGGCCAGCGGTGGAATCCCCATCACTGGAGATTTCTAGGGACAAGTGGGACAATCGTGCGCCCGGGATGGGCCAGATTCAGCGCAGGGGGCTGGACTGACGACTTCCTGAGGTCCCTGCCACTTCATTACTCTAGTGCCCTTCCTTTACTCCTCCTGGGAGCCATCCTGCGGCTCCCCCAGCCAGGGCACAGGGACTTCTCTCTGCTCCTCCGCACCCTTCCCGTCTCCTCTCCGCACCGCCCTCGGACTGCTCGCTCACATCCCCGCCGCCTTGCTCCTGCACCTCCCAGGGCGAGGGGCGTCAGATTCGTGCAACCGAGGATAAAAGCCTACCACCGCGGCTGGCAGACGAGCTGGCGCCTTTAGCTGCCTGCATCGGATTGGAACAGGATCCCCGTCTTGAAGCGATTTTACCAGTCATCCCCCAGCTACCCCCACGGACCCGCGCTACCCAGCCAAGCGGCAGGGTGCATGCCGACCCCTGAGCGAGATCAGGGAAAGGCCACCCGCAAGGCAGGCCCAGGGACAGCTGCCTCGCCGACTGATCCCGGCACAGAGGCCTCACTGGCTGGACATGGGCCACTGCAAAGGCCACGTCAGCTGCGGAGCCGTCCCACCGGACCGCACGTGGGGACAGGCTAGCTGGAGTGCCCGGTAGCTCCGGGGATCGCACCCCGCCACGGGCAGACTGCCGGAGCCCCGGCCGCGCTCAGGCCTGACCTGCGGCGCCCAGCACCTCGGCGTCGATCTGCTCCGTCAGGAGGCAGTACAAGCCTTGAATCCCGGCCACGCGCCGCAGGAGCTCCGAGCGCGGCACCGGCTCGTCCGAGTCCCACTGCTCAACGCTGCAGCTGCCAGAGGAGAGAGGGGGACACGGGTCGGGGGTGTGACGGGAGCGGGGAAAGCCCCCAGGGTTGGTTTGCCACAGCCCTTCCCGGGAGCCAAAGCCCCCTGCTCAGACTGCCAGGCCGGCTGCTCGCTGGCTAGTCTCCCCCGTGAGCACCAGGCTGGGGGGCGCGGGGAGACCAGGCAATCGGAGTGGCTGGCTGGGCCCGGGGAAGCTAGACCAGCCCAGAGCCCGGGGACAGCAGCAGGGCAGGCTCCTGGGGCACCGCCTGTTCCCTGGCCTGGAGCAGCGCGCGGGCGCAGTCACAGCCAGCCCGCTACAAGGGGCTCCCCGAGAGCTGAGTCTCTGCGCCCTGCTGTGTGACACGCCCCAGAGGGGCAGCTGCGTTAGTCGGGCTCTGCAAAACTAGCCAGGAGTCCTGGGGAAACCCCACGTCCTGAGATGTGTGGAGGGGCATGAGGTACAGAGACGGGCGTAAGGCTACGGCGCCGCCTTCCCAAGCGCAGGCCTAGGGCTCACGCGGCCAATTCTCAGCCACCCGTTTGGCGCTGGCCCTTCACTGGCCCGGGCAGCGCCTTGCTGGCCAGGGGCTAGTGAGTCCCCGCCCGCCTGTGTCGCTTCCGCCCCACGTGCCTTCTGCCCAAATAAGCCTGAGAGTCGCCAAGGTGCCGTTTATTCAGCGCCTGCTGCTTGTGAACTGTTCCCTGCGGGAGAGCCAGGCCAAGCCCACGGGAAGGTGCTTTGTGCTCCATGGCTCCACACGACCCCTGGGGCCACCTGCTCTGAACTCCAGGGATGAATTTGGCCCTTCATCCCTGCACTGCCCTGTGGCCAGGTCTCCCCTTACCCCCAGACCAGCGCTCCGGAGATCCATCTCCCGGGGCTCGAGTCAGCGGGTCTAGCAAGGACCCCGCCCCGGCCAGGAGTAGCTCGGCACTCAAGGAGCCCAGCCCAGGCCTGGGCCTCTAGCAAACTGTCCCAGCTGCTCTCTGTGGAGACGGTCTGGCCGTCACGCCTGCCACCTGGGGATGGGTGAGGAGGAATGGCGCCAAACTTTCCTTTCCCAGGGTCGCCTCCTACAGGATTTTCCACTGAACTCATGCGTCGCCAAGGGCCCGCCCACCGTGTCGAGGCCCTGCTGGCCAGGCATGGCGCTCCCGGCCACAGGTCTCAGCCAGGGTGCATGTGGCGCTCAGTTCTCAGCCCCCGGGCCAGGGTCACAAATATCCAAACAAACCAAGAGCTCTTTCCCCCGCAGCCCACCCTCCAGGCCCCATGGAAATCTGACTTGGGGAGGGGCAGAGCACCGATTCTCAGGCATGGTCCCTGCACCTCTTCTCCCTGGCTCTTCTCTGCCCTCTCCCGTGTCACCCGACCGGCATGGGCTGGCTGGTCCTTGGAGGGGCAGGCCAGCCCATTATAGGGCGAGTCCCCCGTATCGATTGTCATACGCAGGCTAGCACTCACCAAGAGCCTCTAGGGCCTTCACTGAGATTCGGGGGGGGGGGAGGGGGCATAGAGGGGACAGAAATCGGTGTGGTGTCCCTTTTTTTGGGCTAAATATTCTAATTTCTTATGAGAAACTTTAAAACTGGATGACAACGTATTTGACTTCAGAATGGCTTGGTTGATTAAACCCTCCAAAACTGTGTCATGAACAATGCTTTGGGGTGTTTCTGCCCCGCAGCTTTTTCCCTTTTGCCCCCCCCCCCACATTTCCAAGCGGAAAACGGGGGTGGGCGTAGGGGGAGAAACCCCCCTTTCTCACACATTGCTTTTTAGTAAGCACAGTAAAAGGGCGTGGAAAAGCGGGGATTCATGCCAACTTCTGGCAGTTGGAGGCGGGGGAAGAGCCCCAAACTTTGGAAATGAACAGTTGGGTTTTGTTCCTAAATGTATTTCCAACGGTCCAAGAACATTCTTTCCTGCGAGAACTCGGCGTCGCTGGAGAAGCTCTGCCATTCACTGCCAGCCAGGGACAGGCCCTTCCCAGCTTGGATGAGAGACGGCGGGCAGCTCTCCCCTCCCTCGGAGCAGGCTGGCACTGAGGGGGCACCATGCCTGCCTTGCCAGCACTGCGGGGCTTCTTTTGGGAAGGGCACCATTCCCCCAAGGCTCCCTCCTGCACAGCATTGCTGAGTCCTGGCGAGAGCCCTTGGGCCAGGGCGGGATGCCCAGCGGGGCCAGTGGCGCTCCCTCGCCTGTCACAGACAGCCTGCGTTCTGTGGCTACGGTTGCCATGTGGTTGAAACAAAAATACTGATTTAGGAACACTGTGCAGGTTTAGGAACAGGGGAGCAGTTGAGCACTAAGACCTAGGGGAGTCATTGCTTCCCTTTGGTCTTTTTGCTGGCAGCCATTTTGTGCCAGCAGCCTTGTGGAACCAGGTAAGCCTGGGGGGGGGGTCGAGGCTGGGGGCCAACGGGGTTCGGGGAGGGGAGGCCGGGCACTGAGTGTTTGTAGGGTTGCCAGGTGCCCGGCATTTTCGCCTCCTGGCTGTGGAAAAAAAATCAGAAAATATCGGACATCTTAGGTATCTGGTATTTTCTGAATTTTTTTTTTTTACCAGACAGGAGGCATGAATACCGGACACCTGGCAACCCTATCTGTGGCACACCTGGGAATAGCCCCCACAACAGCAGCTGCTGGGCCCGAGAGCTGCCTGGGGCCAGCCAGGGCTGGGGTGGGTGCACAGACTGGTCCCTGCTGGGAGGGAGGCCACGCAGAGGCACATACTCCGAGGTTCCAGTGCTCACCTGCTCTCTCCCTGGGACTCTTCCATTTACCTTAGCTCCCTGCTGGCGCGTGTGAGGGGAAGGGCCTGACTCTGCTTTCCACAGGACGCCGGGCTGGGCCGCTGGCTGCTGCTGTCCTGCCATGGCTCGGGGTGGGTCAGGACATGGCTTGAAGGCCTCAGTATTCAGCAAGAACCACAAGAGCTATGCCCTGCCCAGCCTCACAAGTCCAACAGCAAGTGGAGCAGCAGCCCCTGTGGTTAAACCTGCAGCTGTTGGTAACTCCACCAAACACCCACGGATCTGGGGGGAAACGTGTGGGTGTGACTAGAACCTAAACCGGGCTCCTAACTCACCTAGGCAGTCCTGGAAACCCCCCTTCACTGCTCCCATTGACTGCTGAGTTGCGTGGCGAGGTCTTTCTCGTTGCTATTCGATCTCCACGGAGACCGTACCCAGCGACACGGGCACTCCACTGGCACGGCCCCCTCGCTGCACGTCGGCCAAGGACGCCCCGGGTCCGCTCAGGGGACAGCCCTTCGCTCGCCGCGCCTGGCTCCCACAGAGCTGGGCCACGGGGACTTCTCCCATTTGAGAAACCCGAATCTAAAACACTCTTTCAAACTTCACATTTTCAAACCACTTTGAATGGCTCAGGAAAAAACATTCCCCGCCCATCCCCCCACCTCCGCTTTGTGACTCAAAAATGCCAGCTCGCCCGGATCCCCACATCCCACTCGGCACGGACAAGCCTCCTGTCTCTGCACGGGGCTGCAGTTTCCAGCCTGCAGGCGGGTCTTCTGCTAGCGCTGGTGGACTCTGGCCAGTCGCTGTGCTGGCCTGCGGGGGTGACTGCAGAGGGCTGAACTCGCCCCGACTCGCTTATTATTCTACTTTCACCTCTTAGGCACGTGGCCCATTCAGCAGCTAATTCCCACTTGGCTCAAACGCTCTTTAATTAAGACTCGCTCTTTTTCTGCCCTTTCTCGTGGCTTCTCAAAGCTCAATATTTTGTTTCAGAAAAGCCAACCCTAGCTGGTTTTTTGGGGGAGATGTGTCGTGGCAAGTCAAGCTGCTCATGGCTCTGGGCATGGGCTGCCAGGCCGGTGAGGCTATCGAAACGATGTTTGGACCCCAGACCCATGTCCCCGCTGGGCAGTGCCATGGGTGCAGAAGAGCTGTCCCGCCCCCGCAGCCTGCCATCAGTGCGCCCGGAAAGAACGGTGTCGAACTCTTGCATGCTCGTGTTCCCTGCTGGGACCCTAGCTCGAGGCTCCTGTTACAGACCAGGTAACAGTCCCCTGGATTTCAGTGACCGTAGCTTGACCTTGCAGGCGAGCCACTGCCAAGGCAAAACACCTCGCTGCTGCGGTGTGTGAGTGCACCCGCATCAAACCCAAAGAGCAGCTTGGCCCCGGGGTCAGTCTTGGACAGGGCGCTGTGCCACAAACTCCTGGATGCCAAACAGCTCTGCACCTCTCCGGGGGGAAGTCCTGCTCCGGTGAAGCCAATGGCAAAGCGCCCGTGGACGCAATGGGGCCAGGCGCTCCGCCTCGGGGCCTGCTTCCAAGCTGGGGGGACGACCCCTATGAACCCGGCAGTGGAGAATGCACCTGGAGCAGTCGGCAATCGGGGGAGCTACCGACTCACTCCTGCTACCGCTCTCGGGACCGACTCCCGAGTCAGGGCCCCCCCTCCAGACTCCGGTTTCACACCTCTCTTCCCCCAGCCCCCCCTTCCCCGGGGAGGGGTTGAGCGGCCATACTCACATCCCCGACTGGCTCAGGATCTTCATCCCCTCCGGGGGGATCCGCCTGGTCACGTAGACCCGCGGCAGCTGCTTCCCCGCCGCCTCGGGGGCCTGGACCGTAGCCCAGCCGTGGAACTCTGAGACCAGCACCCCCCGCAGCCACCGCAGCCGGCACAGCGTCCCCATTGCAGAGCCACGGAGCGGCCAGGCCGAAAGCAGGACTTTGGAGGGATGGTTTTGCGCCGGCCAGGTCAGGGAGCTTGTGCCGCCGGGGAGAGGGAGGCTGAGAGATAAAACCCCCCGGCCAATGGGCAGGGAGGCCGGGCGCTTGTCCCTGGGCTGTCCCGTCCCAGGCTCTGTTTGCACACTCCTCTTAATCTAGCCCTCTGCAGCCTGGGAAGAAGGAAAACCTGGTTAATAAGAAAACTTGCTCCCGCTAACCTTTGTGTGGTGGGCAGGAACCTGCACGTCTGCCGCGCCACGGCTGGGGTCTGTGTCCTGCACGCTCCGGAGTGCTCCGGGGCTCTGCTCCCCTCCGGGCGCATCAAGACCCCTCTCTGTTGAAAAACAAGCCGCGTTCCAACACAGATTGAGACTGGGGCCCCACATATTTACTGGTGTCAAACTATCCCGGGGGAAGCATTGTTCCAGCAGTTCCCAAGCTGGGGGTCACAACCCCAAATGGGGCAGCGTCTCAGATCCAATGGGTCAGACTCTGCCCCTGTGACGATTCGGCCTGCCCCCAGACTTGTCCAGAACCGCTCCACAATCCCACAGCACGAGAGCACCGTTTGGACCTACAACAGTGCAGCCAGGGAGGTTGAGGTCGGACATCAGGAAAAACTTCCTGCCTGCCAGGGCAGTTAAACAAATTGCCTGGGGGGTTGTGGAATCTCCATCCCTGGAGATACTGAAGAGCAGGTTGGACAGGCTGGTGCCATGGGTCTGCCAGCAGCACACGCTGAACAGCTCCTGGAAATCCCCAGCAATCGATTCTGGAGCGGAACATAGGCCCGGCTCTCCTGCCCCCCCCCCCAGGAGCACAGGCCCGGCTCTCCTGCCCCCCCCCCAGGAGCACAGGCCCGGCTCTCCTGCCCCCCCCCCCCTCCCCCCCCCCCCCGGAGCGCAGGCCCGGCTCTCCTGCCCCCCCCAGGGCTCCCCGCCCCCCCCGCCCCGAGGCCCCCGGCTCTCCCGCCCCCCCCCCCCAGGAGCGCAGGCCCGGCTCTCCTGCCCCCCCCAGGAGCACAGGCCCGGCTCTCCTGCCCCCCCCCCCAGGAGCGCAGGCCCGGCTCTCCTGCCCCCCCCAGCTCCCCCCCCCCCAGGAGCACAGGCCCGGCTCTCCTGCCCCCCCCCCCAGGAGCACAGGCCCGGCTCTCCTCCCCCCCCCGCCCCCCCCCCCCCCCCCAGGAGCACAGGCCCGGCTCTCCTGCCCCCCCCCCAGGGCAGGCCCCCCCCCCCCAGGAGCGCAGGCCCGGCTCTCCTGCCCCCCCCAGGAGCGCAGGCCCGGCTCTCCTGCCCCCCCCAGGAGCACAGGCCCGGCTCTCCTGCCCCCCAAGCACGGCTTCGCTGGCAGGAACGAACGTTCGGCCCCCGCACACGCGCCGGCAGACCAAGGGGCCATTTTTGAGCAGGTGTTTGCGTGAAGGGAAATCAGAGCGTTGGGCTTTCACATGAAAAACTCAACGTCTCCAGGGCGAGAGCCGCCGGTCTCCGGCCACCCCGCACTACGCAAAGGCAGGAGTCCTCGTGATTAGATGGCCAGGACCCGCAGCGAGTCCAGCTGCGCACAGACCCACTGAGCTGCCCACAGGGTGCAGCCAACAGCCCCGGCGGCTTCATTTTCGGAGGCCTTCCTTGTGCAGCCCCCTGGGAAATCTGTGGCCATCTTTCCTGCATGTGGCTGAGCGCCAGGCGAGAGGATCTGGCCCCAGGCAAGCAGCCAGTCCCACAGGATCTTAACAGGGCTGCTCTTACGTCTTCAGAGCTCCCTCTTCTGGCTTCTCGCAGCGAGCTCTGCTTGGCTGCTTTTTAAGATTCAGGGCCTGTCTGTCCCAGGGGGAGATTTCCAGCAGTGGGGGGAGGAGGGGATCCGGGCCTGTTCTTGCTTTGATTTGGCTGGTGTGCGGAAGATAGCAGAGGCCTGGCTTGCCCGGGGCGGGACGGACTGTTTGCAACAGCGGAAGCTAGCAGGAGCCGGTTTAGCCAAGAGGGAGAGGACACCACCAGTGTAGACGTACCTTGCGCCTGCTGCTCCCCCCCGTGGAAGCTGGTCTGGAACGCCCAACTTGCCATGCTACCAAGCAGCAAGTGCCCTTCGTTCTTGGGTGCGGTCCCTGCCCGGGGGCACCAGGGGATGGCTACACCTGGTCTTGTCTCCCTCGCAGGTTTTCTGCACTGGACGATGGCTGTGAAAGCTCGCTCCCGCAAGGTGGGTCAGCCACACAGGTCTCGGCCCGGGAGGGATTTAGATGTTGACTTGCCATCATTATACGTGTTTTTCAAAAGTAAATCTTGGGGCACATCAATCACGTAAGATATCCCGAAATCTTCAAGCCTGCTTTGCCGCATTATCCGTCAGCTACAGTCATTTTTCTCGGCCCTTGTATCTAGAGAGCACCTGTCACCCATAGGACTAAATGCTCTTGCTAAAAGAAAGTAGCATTACTCTCGTTTCACAAATAGGGAAACCGAGGCACGAGGAGAGGAAGTGACACCTTTGGAGTCACAAGGCACGTCTCTGTTGGGGCCAGGAACAGAACCAAGTGACCCTGATGCCCAGGGCCAGGACCATACTCGGCCTGTCTTCAAAAATAGCCGTTGTTTAGCTAACTTAGCACAGGATAGCATTACAGAGCGAGGGTGCCTGGCCAGGGGATGATCACAATGGTCCCTTTGGCCTGGTGATCTCTGAACTAGCCTCGCCTGTCGGACTTTATAGCTCAAACACGGACACTCAGAGAACCCTACAACTGGCCAGGGTCTCAAGTCCAGTCCCCGGCCCTCCCGGGTGTGTGCTTTTCAACCATCCATTGCAACCTGGCTATGGGCTGTTTGCTATGGAACGGGCCCACTGCAAAAACCCCAGGGTTCCTACTTTTAATGCATCTCCAGTATACAAGAGTGAGCTGTGTTCCCGCCAGCAGGAGCACGGAGTTAGAGGGGACAAATGCAGGAGAAGAAAATAAGCCAGGGTTAACAATGGAGCATTTAAAGAAAGGAGAGAAAGGCAAGCAGATGGCATGAATATTACTGCATGAAAATGACTAACACTCTGAGAATCTCCCAGTGTACTCCTCACTTGTTTTGCCTTGCTTCTATAATTAATTTATGGAAAGCGCCTAAATTGGGAATAAACACAATCTCACAAATCCCTTCTAATCTCTGCCTCTAGTTTTGAAACGATACCCTCAAGGTCTAGTTTCTTACCGTGATTAAACGGTTTTCTTTTCCGAGAATTAACGCGGGCTGATTTCTTTCTTGTACACAATAGCACGGCACGCCGGTGGTCAGGGCTCAGTTCAGCACTAGTGCAGCAGCAAGCTGTTCTTATCAGCTGCCCGGACGCGGGCACCTCAGCGCCGCGCTGCTGGCTCGGGCAATAGCTTTGCTCCCGTTCGCCGACTTGCTAGTGAAATGTGGCCCCGGGAGCTGAGCCGCGTGAGGGGACGGCACGGTCAGAGGCTGACGCGTATTTGGAAACTGCTTCAGTCTGGGGGGAAAAAAGGGTTTTTTCCAATCAGGCCATTTCTTCCATTTGAAAATAAAAGCAGGAGATGCTCCCTAGAGGTAGGCTGCTGGAACCTGCTTTCAGATGGGCTGAGACAGGAACACTCGGGGCAGGGGTACTGCAGGGACAGAGCGTGCTCAGAATACTCCAACACGGTTTGAGCACTCACCGAGTGGCGCCTCCTGCTGGTCTACCCGGGAATTAGCTCTTCCAGCCCCTGAGCACCCCCTGTTGGCCAGTGTCTCCCGTTACCCGTCTTCTCGGCAGCTGCTGGAGCTCCGGGCCTTTTAAATCGCCGCAGGGCACCCTACAATCCCTATGGCACCCAAGTGCTGGCTGGGGAAAGCTAGCCCCATCCCTTACACCCAAGTCCCTGCCCCTTCTGGGGGCTCAGAGTCTCGTTAGCCCTGATTGGTGGGCCTGGAGAACAAGAGATCGCCATCTTCTTTCTAAGCACCAGCTCAGTCTGTTCGCTGGGTGGCTGCTGGGACCTGTATCGATTCTGCGTGAGTGAATTATTCTCCTCTCTCCGATGGACCCCGCAGGCGTCAGATTCCTGTTGATGCCGCATGCAGCGCACCACTTCCATCTTTTTTAAATCACCACCACCGTCGTTAAAACACTCGTGAAGACGTTCGGTTCCCTTAAGTAGTAAGTGGGTTGGAAAGTTTCCTCTAATGAATGACACTATTAGTTAACTATGCACCCTGCATAGTCACCCGCCTACTCACTCAAACAGTTAAATGCATATTTAAATATGTATTATACACTTTGATGCATATTAATTCTTTGGGAGCCAGAGAAAGCTCCTTCTGAGATATTCCTGTCTGGGGAGTAGATATTTACACATAACATACACTATTGACTCGTTATGCGATCGCTGCTTCTGACTACTTACGGGCTATTGTGCAAGAAATCCATAGTCAGTGTTGTGTTGCTCTGTGCACTCCCACCACAATAGGATGGCTATGTGCAGTGTACTGTGTGTTGCAAGTGATGCACTGCATATAAGAATGGCCGTCCTGGGTCAGACCAAAGGTCCATCTAGCCCAGTATCCTGTCTGCCCACAGTGGCCAGCACCAGGTGCCCCAGAGAGGGTGGACCGAAGACAATGATCAAGCCATTTGTCTCCTGCCATCCCTCTCCAGCCTCTGACAAACAGAGACCAAGGACACCATTTTATCCCCTGGCTAATAGCCTTTTATGGACCTAACCTCCATGAAATTATCTAGTTTCTCTTTAAACTCTGTTATAGTCCTAGCCTTCACAGCCTCCTCTGGCGAGGAGTTCCACAGGTTGACTACGCGCTGTGTGAAGAAGAACTTTCGCTTATTAGTTTTAAATAAACATGGGGTGCGCTTTGGCATCCTCCCTTGGTGCTGACAAGTGCACAGGCAGGGTTTACTAGCCTGGACAGCCTGGATCCGGTGGCCACTGATGTCAGTGGGAGGGACTTGAAACACTTTTGATAAACTCCTTTGTTTCAGCCGAAAGATAAGGCAGGATGGCCTAATGGTTAAGGCACTAGGGCCCCCAGCGCTCTCACTTCAGTCCTCCACTCTATCATGGACTTCCTGTGCGGCCTGGGGCAAGTGGCATCTCTCTGGCTCCACGGGTCAGAGCCTAACGGAGCAATCAAGGAGGAGAAGGACATTCTGTGGAAGCGAACTGACTGCTTGGTCCCAGACACTGCTGCAGAGGAGACAGGGCCCGTGCCGATTGTTTCCAGGTTCAAAAGAGAGGGCCTGGGATATCACTCCATTAATGCCACCTGGACTAGAAGCTGGGCACCTGAGCTTTCTGAAGCAAAGGTGAGATGCTGACTACAGCAGGCCGCCTCTCATTCAGCCAGCTACAGCACTGAGAGAAGAGGCCAAGAGGGGAACAAATGTTCTAACATTAAAAACCTGGGAGGAATTACAGACCCCAGGCCCTTCCTGGGAGGGCTAAGGTGCACAGCGCACAGTCAACCTGTGGAACTCCTTGCCGGAGGAAGTTGTGAAGGCTAGGACTATAACAGGGTTTAAAAGAGAACTAGATAGATTCATGAAGGTTAAGTCTATTAATGGCTATTAGCCAGGATGGGTAGGTATGGTGTCCCTGGCCTCTGTTTGTCAGAGGGTGGAGATGGATGGCAGGAGAGAGATGGTTTGATCATTACCTGTTCGGTTCACTCCCTCTGGGGCACCTGGAATTGGCCGCTGTGGGCAGACAGGACACTGGGCTGGGTGGACCTTTGGTCTGACCCAGTGTGGCCGTTCTGATGTTATGTCCGGTGCCTGAAACAATTACCATCGAATTCTCAACACCTCAGTGAGTGAGCGGCCGGAACGACCCAGCCACTCTCTGCGGAGGGAAAGGCCAGCTCTCCACGCCTGGGAATTCTTTCAGCCTGCCCGCCAAAGAGCAGAGCAGAGGTGAGATAGTTTCTCAGGCCTTTCAACAAGCCACACGGGTGGCCTGGGGCCGAGGGGCAGTGCTGAGAGGCGGCGCGCCGAGGCTGGGAAGGAAGGGCCAGCGTTCTAGCACGGCAGGGTGGTGACGACGGCGCGCGGGCTGGGGAGCTGACAGATGAACGGGGCAGTCCGGATCCGGACCGTGATGCTCTGAGGACCCAGACAAAGCCGGGTGAACTCCCCGACCCCCCGATTCCTCTCTCCAGGGATTTTAAACACGTGCCCCCTGGACCTCTGTTGGACCTGCCTCCCCTTTGCAGTGCCCGAGGGGTCCTGCTCCCAGCTGGCTGCAGCGGGAGGGTGGGGAGGGGGGCACTAGCCTGATTTGATGTAGGCGCCGGATCCTTCCTGCCTGCACACCCACTGCCCAAGGCTTTGGCTTCACGGAGGCTCCCCCTCAGCCTCCCCGCTGCTGGGGCAGTGCTGCTAACCCAGCTGATGGGGGCTCCCTGCTGCCCCCAGCATCTGGGCAGTGGAGTCAGGGGAGTTTTCTGGCCCTTCCTCCAGCTGACCTGTGGCTGCCGGCCCCACAGGAGCAGGTGCTGGGAAGTGATGGCTTCTGCACTCTCTCGCGCCTCCCTCCCGGGAACAGGCTGGCGCTGTGCAGAGGCAGACGGCCCAGGGTGCGTGAGATCCCCACTGGGGTGAACCGCCCGTCAGCCTGTAGGTCGCCTTGCTTCATGTTCGCCGCCGGAGCCTGGGTTGCAGGCTCAGCTGTCATTTTAGCTGCCGGCTCCGGGAGAGCCCTCGTGACACCAGCCCGGCCACGGGAGAGCCCTGCTCCTCGCAGGGGGGGCATGAGCATGCTCTTGCCACGTGGTCGAGGGGCCTCTGCAACACAGAGCACAGCAAAAGTCTCCCGAGGACCCAGCCGAGCTCCGCCTCTTCCCCAGCGCCACAGAATTCCTGGCCACGAGCTTCAAACATGAGAGCCCAAACAGCCCCCGAAGCCACGCTTTGGTTCCTGACTAAGCGGCACCAAATGCTGGCCGCTCCCCCAGACACTGCTTGGAAGGCGCTGGCCTTCCCGGGGGCGGCGGGCCAGGCGAATGGAGTGAATTTGCAAATGACCCGTCGGTTCCCCCGGTCTCTAGGAGTGGATTCACGCCACACAGCATGAGGGTTTGCATCACTTACAGATACACTGTAATCCAACTCTATGGTGGATGCTTCCTATTCCCGTCAGGGCCTAATTCTCCTTTTCCTTGGGTGACAAGTTGTGATCACGGACGGGTACGAACGGCGCATGCAGCTAGTCTGTGCGGTGAGTCCTGTGCTGCCGTTCTCCTCTGCCGCTCACGCCTTGGCGGGCTAGGGATCGCCCTGGCTACACGTGCACACGACCCCCAGCGCAATGGCGCCAGACTGAGCCGGCAAGGTGCTACTGCCACCCAGGGCCTGCGCTCAGCTCACGGCTTCTTCACATCTTACTGCAATGAGTTACGCAAGAATCCCGCTTCCCAGAACCCACTTGCCCAGGTACTGGGAAGAGAGGGGGCTGGCCCGTTGGATCCCTGCGTCCACTCCCGAAGCTTTGGGGCTAGGAACAGCTGGCTGAATGAGCTCTAGCTCCGCCTGCTCTGCCTTTGGAAACCGACCTAGAGCGCCCTGCCGAGTGCATGGAGCAGCCCAGGCTCCTGCCGGCGATAATTCTTGCCATACAAATTCTTACTGCCGCAGTTTGTCAGAGCGGAGCCTATTTAACAAGCAGGAGGCACAGACTTGACTTGAGAGCAGGCTGTGACTTATTCCCCTTTGCACTTCCACTAAGCGGCTGTCTGGCCGTGCCCCCCTCTCTTCGGGGCCCGGAGCCGCGCTGCTCAGGCCTGGCCACGTCCTCGCATGCAGGCAGGGCTGGTGTTCGGCTTTGTTCCCTGGCAGCAGGCTTTGTGGGAACAATGCCCTGGTACTGTACTCCACCAGCTTGTACGTCACAACTCCTCCGCCAGCGTCGCAGGCTGCATTACGCAGCTCTCATTCAAGGACACGGGGGGGGGGGGCTGGAGTTACATTTTAATGGCAAGCTAGAGGGGTCCCACAAAACTGGGTGAAAGGACAACAAAATGGCAGCTGACAGTCAAAGCTGCTAAATGCAAAGTCACGCACAGTGGAAAACCCAATCCCAACGACACGTAGAACACGGTGGGGACTAGATCAGCTGTTCCCACTCAAGAGAGAGTGTGGCCCCATTGTGGCCCGTTTCTCTGAAAACATCCACTCAATGTGCAGTGGCAGCCAAAAAAAGCAATGTTGGGAATGATTAAGAAAGGGCTAGAGAATAAATGAGTAACTATCATAGTGCCCTTGTGTACACCCACGGAACAGCCATACCTTGAATCCTGCATGCAGATGTGCTTGCCCCATCTTCAAAGGACAGATTGGAAAAGGTAAAGAGAAAGGCAACAATAATAATTCAGGATGTGGAACAGTTTCTATGTGAGGAGAGAGTTACAGAGACTGGGACTGCTCAGTTTGGAAGAGAGATGTTAAGGGGCATACGACAGAGGTCTATAAAATCATGAGCGGGGTGGAGAAAGTGAGTAAGAAAGTCTTATTTGCCTTTCACATGCCCAAGTACCAGGGATCTCCCAATGAAATGAGGAGGCAGCAGAGTTAAAACACGCAGAAGGAAGTCCTCCTCCTCACACCATCGGAGCACCGGAGACCCCTGGATCTAAGCCCAGAGGCCGAGAAGCGCTACCGAAGAACAAATAAAGAGATGGTTTGCAAGGTTAAAGCAGGGAGGCACGTATGCACAAACAAGGCACAGCGTTAGATCCCAAATGGGGATCAACGCTGCAGTGATGTGCAAACTCTCGATATCCCTTAGGGCTAATCCTGGCCACGCAGCTGAGGGTCCCTTGCTTATGCCCAGAAACTTTGCCCTCCCAAAGCCCCAGCAGCACAGCAACAGAGTTCCTTCTTGTCAGAGATTTGTACTGCCTTCCCCCCAGAGTTGAAGCACATGGGCAAGGCTCGGGCGTCCATACACCTCTCTCCTCATCCTGGGGCGCAGGGAGGGAGGAAGGAACATCAGCAAAGCCTTTGTTCTTTGATGTTCCATGTTGGTTTCAGTGGGCCTTCCTGGGAGGCAGGAGCGAGTAGCTTCCTTAGGAAGCCAGTCCTGTACGTGAACGAGTGTTTTTCACGTTTGACGACTCCCGTTACACTGCTCAGGTCGGTTATCCTGGGACACGGAGGTTCTCTGGGAGACGAATGCACGCCTCCGCCCACACGCTCTCCTCAGGCCTTCTCTACACCGCTGCGTGTGGTATGGGGAAGCCCTGTGAACAAACCCGCCCCGTATGCACAGGGGCGGCGCCGCGGATCAAGAGTGCTACCAAGTGCTGGCTGCACTGGCGGGTGGAGAAGAGCTAGATTAGCCGCTGGGCTTCCCGGTAGCCCTCCCCGAGCATGGCCTCTCGCTCCCCAACACTGCAGCTTGGCTGTTCTGTCATGTCACAGCCGTCGCCTTGTTTCCTAGGCGGGATAAACTGTTTGGCCTTTGGACAAGATTATTTCTGTACGGAACAGGATTGTTATCACTTAATTGAAAATAATTATCCAATGCAAATTAACTTCAAGTTGCCTGGCTGCGTAGGAGGAAGGGAGCATTTCAGATCCGTGTCCGGGGGCTCCAGGGGGATGTTTCGGCTCCATGTCGCGGTGGAGATAAAGGGCGCTCTCTAAGACTGACGAGGACGAGGCCTTTCACAGGGCGACCGGAGAAGAGCGCTGCGCCAAAGCGAGGATGTTAGCGGAAGCGCTGGAAAGAATTGTGCACTCGAACGGAGCAAGCACGCTCATTAGCGAGGCGGCAGACACACGTGGCGCGCCTGCTGTTGCGAGGAGTTTCGCGCTAGCAAAAGTCAAGCTCCAGAGGCCTGTGGGGTTGGTAGAACCCATCGGACGACATTTGCTGTCTAATTCTAGATGGTCCATAGAGCCCTCGGAAAGGAGGTAGGGGAGAGAACCCCGGCTGGGGTTTCCGATGCGGAAAGCTGCAGGCTCAAGGCCCTGTTCCGCCACCGAGTCTGAAAAACACTTTTCCCTCCAGAGCCCGGGCAGGACAACCTCAGAGAGCGTGAAAGGGAGGGCCAGTGGCCTGGATCCAGTGTGGCGCCTATTGCAAGGGTGGGCGGGGGAGCAGAGGCGCCGTGGAATGATAACAACCTAGCGCTACTCAGGGACTTTAGGGCATCCAGGCCAGCCCCTCCACTAAGGTAGGACCACCCCGAGAGGGGTTTGCCCAGCGTATTCCTACAAATCTCCAGCGCAGCCTCCTTCGGAAGCCTGCTGCAGAGCGGGATGGTCCTGATATCCAGCTTGAATCTGCCCTGCGGCGAGCAAAGCCCACCACGTCCTGCCCTTCCGCCCGGGGTCACAGAGACCAGTCGCTCAGTGTCCCCTTTCTAACACAGCTCTGAAGACTTATTGGGTCTGAACTCTAACACGGCAAAGCCAGGCCTCCCCTTCCTTTCCTTACAGGTCAGATTTCCTACACCCCGGCCTGGCTAGGGATCAGGTCCCCGGTGAGCTAGAGCAGTCACACTGAGCGGCCCCGTTCCATTGCTGGCGAGCTGGGATACCCCGGACACGCCCGCTCCCCCACGGAGTGGCCGGGAACAGCTACACAATCTCTCCCACGAGCCCTGCCCCCACTACCAGTGCACTAGTGGGGAGATTCTGCAGCTGTTCCGTGCCCCACCGGGGTTCCACGGCCTGAGCGCACAGCAGAGGGCCGGGAGCTGGGGGCTGGCTGGCATGGAGCGGGCCGGCGCCGTGCCATCATCACTGCCAACGTTTGTCAGCCTTGCCCCATGTTCCAGCCTGAGTCCCTCTGATGCAGTTTACTCCCGGCTCGACCTAGCATTCCCCTGCCAGGCAGCTGCGCCCACGTGTCCAGCAAGAGGGGAGGGGAGGCATCTGGCCACATCCGGGGCGAGCTCTGAAAACGGCAGCCCCCAGGGCCGGGTGGCTTTGTGAGCAACCATGTTCCAGGGGGCAGAGCTAGGGCGTCCTCTCCTGCTGCACTAGCATGGGGAGGGGGCCAGGAGATGGCTGGCTCGGAGCTTAATCTGCAATGCAAGAGATGCTGGAACCCCAACAATTGGGTGCCAGGGCTCAAGGAAATCATGTACTTTAATCAGCGGTGGAGCAAGCCCCGAGGTGCTGAGGCTAAGTCCTGCCGAGCCGAGAGGAGCCAGGGCCCTGCCGTGGCTGCTGGTCCGGGTTAGTGCCCGTCAGCACTCTGAGGCGAGAAGGCGGCTTCCATCAGGGTGGCTGAAATCGCTTTCTCTGCCACCTGCAGGGGAGCTGCTCCAGGGGCCAGTAGCTTGGAGCCATTTACATGCCGTGACCATCAGCTCCCTGGCGGTTTCTCTTTTCCTCCCCTGCCTGAGTGGGTTTGGCTTCGCGGCGCCACCCTGAAAAGTACACAGCGGCTCTGCTGACGTGTTTGCCCACAAATACACCCGGGACGGCCGCTGACTTTCTGCAACTTTTGCTCTGGGCACGTTTGCCAGACTGGCACACAGTTAATTTCCATTGTTCTAATGGTTTCAATACCGTCTCTTCAGAGTAAACGCCAAAGCCCTTCGTGAGACTCTCCGTCAGCGCGCTGGAGGAGATAGCATGCTTTACATGGCAAAGGACAATTAGACACAGTCAAATATTGTCCTGGTTAAAGACTATTAATTTTCCTCACATTTGTCATGAATTAATTTTTCCTGCCTATATCAACAATATAGCCTTTATAAATATAACCGGCTCCTCTACATGGGAAAATTCAATTTGCTCTGATAATGAACTGAGGTGCTAATAATCATTTTGCAATGCAAAGCAGCCCAATTACGGCCTGCCAGGCAGCCCGGGCTCCCTCGCGGCTCTCACTGTTGGAAAGGACGCTTAGCTGGGGGAGAAGGTGCGTGAGTGCTATGTGCCGGCACGGGGGTGGGGGCCGTGGCTGGCTGCTGCCGGGCTTTGCAACTGTCTCTCTCTGCTCTTAGGTGTGTTTAATAGAAACCCAATGAGCTGAGCGCCGAAGCCAGCTTGTCCCCTCACAATCGACGTACGGCCTTTGGCTCAGAGTCCATGGCTGTGCAGGGTATCGATGCCACGTTGGATGGCAAAGCAGAAGCCTATGATTCCAAATCCACGGTGACCTTAAATTTGGCTCCAGTGGCCTGGAAGGCTAACGTTGCTCTGCCAGGTTTGCTTTTGCTGCCTTTAAATCTGCGTGCTGCCGCTGCGACTGGCTTTTAGGGGCACGGCTTCTCCCAGTTTGCATGTCCCGACGATCGCCGCCTGTAACGGAGATGCACAACTGACGCATCTTCGCCCCGACTTTCCTTCTACAGCGGCACCTCTGCTCTTCCACTAGCCAGCCATGTTGGCCACTGGATTTCCTTTGCACAAGGGGCCGAGCAGCTGAGGCACGCAACAGCTGATTCTTGATTGGAAGAGGGAGAGTGCCGCTGACTGGCGGAACAGGTCCATCTCCTTGCCAGAGACATGTGGAGCAAAGAACACGCCACACCTCAGGCGGATCAGACGCAGCAGAAAAAGCACCAACGTGGACGCAGAGTCCATACAGCTCAAGGCAGATGCGATCCTTCTCCCATGCCCGGCAGCACCATGGACCTAATTAAATGTGATGCCGAGTGACCCCAGATTCCTTGCATGGAGGTCTGGACTAACTCAGTCCTCTGGCCTCCTTCTTAGCCCAGTGGTGTAGGCTATTCCCATCCCCTCCCAGTTAACAAGACTGTGCAGGGGTCACTCACCAGGTGGGGCCCCCTTCCTGGCTAGGTATAGTTCAGCAGCCTCTTGGATTCTGGTACTTCCTGTCAACAGCCCCTCTCACAGCGCTACCCCTCAGACAGGCCATTTCCAGGTCTCGCCCTTTCCGGCACCACCGAGAATCTAACACACAAAAGTTCCGTGAGCGTGTCAGGTCTTCAGCGCCGTGCTCCTCGTGCCCAGGCGGCAGCGGCTGCCTCAGACCCACTCCTGTTTCCCTGGGCCATACTCCATTTTCATCTGCCTCCGGGAGGGTGGGGAAGCCCTGGGAGGGGTCCCCTAGGGATGGGTGGAATCTCCATCCCTAGAGGTGTTTAAGTCCCGGCTTGACCAAGCCCTGGCTGGGATGATTGAGTTGAGGTTGTTCCTGCTCTGGGCAGGGGGCTGGGCTTGATGACTCCTGCGGTCTCTTCCAGCCCTAGGATTCTATGCTTTATATTTGCTTCTGCAAAGGCAGGGTGTGGGATCTGACACCCAACCACAGATACACTGACGCAGCACGGCTGTTAGAATGGCCAGGAGACAGTTCTAGGACACAGAACCCAAGGCAGCATTCGGTAATGTGGCTGGCATTTTGTGGTCAGAAAAATGAAGAGAATGAATACAAAAGCTCCCCATTTGTACTGGCTGAGTGACTGCTAGATCATAGCAATGAAACCTCACCATTTGAAAGTGAGTATATCACATTCATTTAACTACCTCTTCTGAGCCCATCGGCTGTAGTGCATACAGGTAGATCACAGAATTGCACCAGGAGCCCTGGACTGCTTGTGTCAAGGGTGAATTCCGGCTGTAGTACTGAAATCCAAAGGACCGTTACTGGAATTGTTACAACTATGTGACATACTGTAGCAATCACTGACAAGACGAGACAAATGCTGAAAGCAGGATAATTTGGAAAAGGTGAAACTCTGACATAGCTTATCCACTTTAAAATATTTACAAATGTTATGGAGTAGATTTCCGCACCACTCCTCTCTTTCTCAGACAGAGAACTTTCTCCCGAGAAGTCTACAACTGCAGGTCCTCTAATGTGATCTATGCCATCAAGTGTCGGCAATGCCCCTCTGCCAGGGATATCGGCCAAACTGGGCAGTCTCTACGACAAAGGATAAATGGACACAAATCAGACATCAGAAATGATAACACACAGAAACCTGTGAGGGAACATTTTATCTGTCTGGTCACTCAACCATGGATTTAAAGGTAGCTGTTCTTCTACAAAGGAATTTTATCAGCCAATTACAGAGACTCCAGAACTGAAATTCATCTACAAATTTGACACTGTTACCCTGGGCTTGAATTCAGACATTAACTGGTTGGCATATTACAAAGCCAATTTCCCCTGCCATTGACATCTGCACTTTCACACATCAAAAGCTATGCATGGGGACACTTCCAGCCCACTTATTTAGCCTCATTAACATGAGTCCTGCAATTGACAGGTAACTGCTTTTGCTGTTATTTCCCCTCCAACTCATCTCTTGAAGTGATCTTACCCATGAAGTTCATGACCCTATATATTTTCATTGGTCTCTAAAGTGCTACAGGACTCCTCGTCATTGCTCAAGAACTCTAGTCTACTATCCCTAAACGAGGAAAAGCATAACGCCTAGGAGCGGCCTGAGGCGGGCTGCGGCAGTTGGCGCCCCAGGCAAAATGCGTGATTGGTGCCCCCGCCTGCACGGCCGTCAATGGGGTGACATTATCATCCGGTACCCCGGGCACCCCGTGACGTCATCATCGTGCAGCAGCGCCCTAGGCGACAGCCAAGTCGGCCTATAGCCACGAGCCGCCCCTGATAACGCCAAAGAAATGTTTGAATGATATAAAAATCCTATTAGCAGTTTGAGTAACCTTTTGGAGCTGCCATACGTACTATGTTTCTCCCCAAAACAGTCTGCCTATTTGTCAGAAGCTGGAAGGGGTGACCTGGGATGGATCACTAGATGATTCCCTGCTCTGTTCATTCCCTCTGGGGCACCCGGCAATGGCCGCTGGGCTGGACGGACCATTGGTCTGACCCAGTCAGGCCGTTCTTATGCATTGATTGGTTTAAGGAATTCTTTTTTTGTCCTTACTCTGCTGACTTGTTTTGAATGCTACAGTGTACTGTTAACACACAAAGATAAAATACGATTTTTATAAAAGCCAAATCGGTACTGTTGCAAAAGCATTTGCACAGCAAATCCCTAGAATACGTGACAAAGTTGGAGACAAGCCAACAACTTCTATCTCTTTGCTTCTCTTTTTACAGTAACTGCTGAAAACAGAATTGGATTCATTCTGGAGGCATTATCCTCTGATGCCAAGAGACCTTTATCTGCGTGACTAGGTACAAGTTATACATTAGTCTAAATTCTCCCATTCCATAGTACCCGCATACTTTCTACATACATGATAATTGCCAGATTTCAGATCAGCGACCTAACCAGATGGATACGAAGTGGCTGACTAATCTGTACGCAATATGTAGTTTAGGTAGAATTTTCTAAGTTTAATTACAGCAGAATTTTCCTGAAGCTAATTTAAAATTTAAACAACCCAATGTGTATGTGAGGATTTTTATTATTATTATTTTAAAGCTCTGTGGTTACTTTGTTCTTTTGTTAAAAATAAGTCATTAAAGTCAAAATTAAAAGGCAAAATGAAAAACCACTGGGCATAGAAAATCCACCAAGAGTTCAAAAGAACCTCTTAAGACACAAGTTGAGTGGAGGAGGAAGAGCGAGATGTATCTAGGCTGCTCAGTCAGTGGCAAATTTTCCATATACCAGTTCCTGAAGCTTATGCTCTGTTTAAGCCCCGAACAACAGGATAAAAACGGATTTTTAGGCGAGTGCTGCCACATTCTCGGAGCGATTAGGGAGTTGTAATGTTGGAGACTGGCCCTGCACAGTGTCGTTAGTCCTCATTAACTTTGTTTTAGAAAGTACACTCAATGAGATTTCAAGTGGTAACAGCCCACCGAGCTGCATCGTCACCCAGGCAACTTTCATGGCTAATTTATAGCTAGAAATGAGGGGTTTTTTTAACAAAAATGAATGTTATGCAGATAGACGTGATCACACAGCAAACCTGCATGAAGGTCCCCATTGGGAAACCATCCTTCAGTCATCTGGGCCAAGCCGTCAGACATTACAAAAAAAAAATCACAAGAGCTTTCCTAGTTTGTCAAAAAAGATGTGTTCATTCTGACGTAGCACTTCAAGCTTTCTCTGCAATTAGGCCTCCCAGGAGAACCAGGCATTTTATGCCCGATCTCAAGTCCACCAAAATCCCTCCATTGATTTCAGTGGGCTTTGGATCAAGTCTTGTGTGAACTCTGCCTGTGGGATGAACGACTGGAGCAGCGAGAGCTTGACAAATTGCACTAGTATGTGCAGAAGAAAACAAATGCTTCTGCAAACAGGACAGCTGGGGCCCTAGCTGAATTGGAGGATGACTGTCAGAGTCGGGGCTGAGTTGTGGGCAAGACGTGGAAAATCACAGAGAAGTAATAATGGATCTTTACTAACTGCAGCGACTAGGAAAAGGAAGGGAAGACCTGTCGAAGAAAAAGTTGCTGGAACAACATGACCACTCAACAACTAGGTTTTGCCTGTTCATTTTTTTGACAACCAGACAGGTTGTTGCAGCGACAGCACAGTCGTTAACGTGCGGGGCTGACAGCGGGAGCACGACCACGCACTGTCGGCCCAGGCAGCTGACAAAACCACAGAGGAAGCCTAATATTGCGGGATGTGCAATTTCTACACTAGCGTGAATGACACCAAGCCGAGACTGAGACGTGTTTTCTTCCGTGGGAAGGAGGGGGAAGAGCGCTCAGGCAGATGGATCGGCATGACAGTGCCTGATCTGGAGAGAGCGCCAAGGAGAACCTACCGAGACCAGAGGTGTGGGGCCTGGCAAAGCCCAGCAACACTGTGCACTCAGATCATTGCAAGAGGCGATGGCTTGCTGACAAGAACCTGGAACGTAGCCCTGCATTTGCGCTGCCGAGGAGGGAGCTGCCAGAGAGCTGGGGAGTGTGTCGGAAGGGAGGAAGGGCAGCTTAGAATCATAGATTAGGGTTGGAAGAGATCCCCACTTGTTCAGGCTAAGCCTGTCTCCAAAGGGCCTGCTCTAAGCCAGCCCTGTGGCAACACAACCACTCCCCTCTTGCCCAGGCCTTCCTCTGCGTGTCTCAGCCCAGCCAAGCACACCGGTCTGGCCTCTCCTTTCGGAGGGGCAGCGTGGCTCAGGGCTGGCTCTGCACTCAGAGGGGCTAAGTTCTATTCCTGGCCCCCAGCAGAAACGATGCTGGGGAATGGCCCCCATCTGGAGCACAGCTCTAGGTAAGGTAACCCACTGGTACAGCACAAGCTGCACCCTTCCCCACTGGCCCAAAGAACAGGACAAGCGCCACCTGCTGCTGCCCATGCTCGGCTAATTCAATTCGGTTGTTCATGATTCTAGGTAACAACACAGTGCACAGGGTGGCTGCCAGGATGCCCTGTAGGAATACACCGTGCGGATTTACACTGTGCCGGGCTGTCCTGTGAGAATACACCGTGCGGATTTACACTGTGCCGGGCTGTCCTGTGAGAATACACCGTGCGGATTTACACTGTGCCGGGCTGTCCTGTGAGAATACACCGTGCGGATTTACACTGTGCCGGGCTGTCCTGTGAGAATACACCGTGCGGATTTACACTGTGCCGGGCTGTCCTGTGAGAATACACCGTGCGGATTTACACTGTGCCGGGCTGTCCTGTGAGAATACACCGTGCGGATTTACACTGTGCCGGGCTGTCCTGTGAGAATACACCGTGTGGATTTACACTGTGCCGGGCTGTCCTGTGAGAATACACCATGCGGATTTACACTGTGCCGGGCTGTCCTGTGAGAATACACCGTGCGGATTTACACTGTGCCGGGCTGTCCTGTGAGAATACACCGTGCCCTTTGCGCTGATATAACAGCACCTGTGCGGGGCACGGCACAAAATACGTCTTCCGTTTGTTTTAGAGCTGCTGCCTGTTCGTGTCATTGGCTGAGCCCTGGTTCTTGGGTTGCACGCAGGGGGAATGCACGCCACGCCCTGTGTGCTTTCACAGACCTGCGTGGCGGACTTCAGAGAGCAGCCAGCGTGTAAGCAGACACTTCCCTCCTGCCAGCACCTCCCCAGCAGACCCCTTCCGCTCCTGCAGATACATGCCGCTCTGTTCTGCCCAGCTCCAGCCCCGCAGCCTCTGCTGGGTAGCAGCTGCAAGAAATGAAGAACTGAACCCTCTCTTCCCCCTCCCACTCTTGGGACAACTGTCCCCATTACTAGCCCAGACTCTGACCCTCCTGCCCACCCCTGCACCCCACACTGCACTAAAGCCCTTTGTTTATTCACACACTGTAGGCTTGCTCATGCTGCTTCACCAATGCGTATCAACGTGACCTTGAGACACCGCCCTCTCCTGGGATACGCATGTTTTCCAGTCCCAGGATCTCTGGAGTGAGGGCTGACAGCTCTTTAGAAGAAGAAAAAAACAGCAGGTGGGAGGGATGACATCCTGATGTGCACTTGGGTCCACAGGATAAAATGGAGATGGATCAAACTCAGGTCTGCAGTACCCTTGGCCCAGATGAAGATTGCACAGAGACCCTGTCCTTCCACTAGTGCAGGGTCCGAGGCCATCTCCGGACAAGGCACTGAGTATTTCTGCCGGCATGCTTTGTGTATTGTTTTCCACCTCAAAAGAAAACATATAACCTACGCATCTTTTCATGTGTCCCCACTTCAAACTTTATTTGCTTGGCTCCGTTGAGAAAGTATTTATCCTTACAAAGATTTTAAATCTTTGAGTACAAAAAAAATACTTTGTTTCTTTAAAAAAAAACCCATTAAGTCATTAAACATCAGCATTATATTTCTGGAAGCAGGTAAATTGGTGGTATTCTGTAGCTTGCTATATAATTTTATCTTTTAAAAAGCAGGATTTCCACCCCATGGAAAACTATGGTGTATTTCATGCAAGATGTCGACCCAACTGTTACATTTTTTCAAATGGATTTCTCTTGCTTACCAGTTAGTAAAGATATGTTATTCATTCGAGGATCTGCTTCCTTGTCGTTCACCTGCTCCTGAGACTAAACTTGCAGTGCTGTGCTACTGAAGAATTTGTGACATCACATGAGTTTCCAGGGCAGAAATCTGTCATGTCCTATGTACAATAAAACAATTTCACAGAAAATGCTTCACCAGAAAGATTGGGTTTTGTGTTGCTGTTTCCTTTCCCCTTCCCTGCCCCGCCTCCAGGTCTCCCCAGTGTGAAAGCCTTTCTTTAAAGTCAGGCTGCATGGGAATCACATGTGCTTAAAAGGAATCGCTTGAAGGAAGAAAAGGCCAATACGCTCCACTGTGGACCTTTCCCCTCATTCGTCCAAATGAACAAAAACGCTAAACAAAAGCAAAAAGCCCCCAACCTTTCAACAACTTACAGCAAAAGAGGGACTGCAGAAAAATACAGTGTGGTTTTACTGGAGTACATTAAGAATTTCCTACCCAATGAACAACACGAAGCGAGGCAAATACTCTCTTTAAGAAGCTAAGAGACAAGCTCAGTATTAATTGTCTTCTTGGCTTTATGCATCCACGCCTGTAGGCAAAGGTGGATTCAAATTCTACATCTCAGCACAGGGTCCGAAAATACCCGGGGAAAACAGTGCCAACCTCGCTCCCTCCCACCGCAGCTTTCTGTTAACCGATTAGCAGCTGGATTCCTGTTTCGATTTCTTTTTCCTCTGTTTTATAAGAAATAAACTCTTATCAATGGTGGGGCTGCTGTCTCTCTTGTTTCTCGGCCTTCGCTTTTTCTTCTTCTTCTTAGCTGCATCCAGCAGCTCCTGGCCATTTTTTGTTCTCCTGCCATGTGGAGAAAAGGCAGAGCTGGGATGCTTTTTGCTGGATGTTTTGCTGCCCTTGGGAGAGTGTGTTCTGCCCCCCCGAGGAAAGTCCTGCTCCTGGTCGGTATTCCTTTGGACCTCTTTCTTGTGTTTCTTCTCCCTGTGTTGGTCTGCCCAGGACTTCTTACTGGCGTGTTTCTGGGGCTTTTCTTCTTTAGGACTCTTGACAAGCTCTTTCCAATGGTTTTTCTTTTTCTTATGGCACTGCCCCCTGTGTTCTTCTTCCTTGCGCAGTCTCTTGAACTGCCCTGGCAAAAGGCCGGCTTCTTGAAGTTCTGTAAAACAGAACAGTTTCTTTTAATACTCACTCGCAGGCCAGAACCATAGCGCCTGCGGACCACAGCTCTGAACAGTTTGTGGCGCTGGACCACCACCGGTATGTGAAAATCCGAGGACCGTGATATAACTCAGACATTTTGGCAAATGCTGGGTACGCCAGAAGTCTGTCAGCATGTCATTTTAAAGTGCAGTTGCAGCCAGAAAAGTGGTGATGGGGCTTCCCCCACGCATTCTCCCAGTGAGGTCAGACCAAATCTGCAAACGACTGCCTCCTGTGCGCCGGATGGAAGAGTCATCCAGCCAGTCTGGCACTGGAAAGTCACACAGTGCCAGCTTACCTCTGAGATGCCTAAGCCCCACGGCTGTGCACTCCAAAACTGTGCTAGCTGCGAAGGGGCTATCCCTATTCTGTGGATGGGTCTTCAGAGCTCTGGGCAGAATAAGGATCAGACCCTGCTAGCTTCACTCGTATCGAGTAGTGCCTTCCACCACATGGGGCCGCCTCATAGAAAGGGGGTATTTTTTCATTGTAATTGTTTTTGGTGACCCATTTTTAAAAACATAATTTACAATTCAGAGAACACTCTTCCCATTGGGGATGTTAAATTTAGTTTAATCAACCAATCGACTAGTTGATGGATAAGCTGGGAACCGCAGCACGGCTCTGATTTTTAGATGTATTAAGAGCTGGTAGGCTCTTAATGCGTTTACAAAGCAGAGGTACAGTATCCTGGGACGGGGATTCCCGGCTCGTGCCCGGTCTTGCTACTCTCCTGTCCCCAGCAGAGAACTGGCTTTTAAGCAGGCTCCCCCCAGCACTGGCTCCTACTCCCCCACCTTGGGGGACAAGTGACTAGTCAAAGGACTGACTGACTATCCAATAAGCTTCTGCTTATCGGATAGTCGATTAGTCACTTACATCCCTACCCCTCCTCACTTTATAACCATTTTATGGCCAGTGAGATCTGGGGTTAAAGTACTTCATACAATCACAGAACACTAGAACTGGAAGGGATCTCGAGAGGTCATCGAGTCCTGTCCCCTGCCCTCATGGCAGGACCAAATACTGTCTAGACCATCCCTGATAGATGTCTGTCTAACCTGCTCTGAAATATCTCCAGAGATGGAGATTCCATAACCCCCCTAGGAAATTTATTCCAGTTTTTAACTACCCTGACCATTAGGAAGTTCTTCCTAATGTCCAACCTAAACCTCCCTTGCTGCAGTTTAAGCCCATTGCTTCTTGTCCCGTCCTCAGAGGCCAAGGAGAACAATTTTTCTCCCTAGAGTTCTTTCCAAGGTTTTGGAACAATATATTTCAGAAGCAGACTGAGGTTACCAGATCATTAATCTTGCCCTGCTTCCTGGTTGAGAGAATCCCCATTGGTATCCTCTACAATAGGGAGAAACCCAAGATTACAAAATGCCTAACAAAGCGGAGTAAGTATCCCAATATGCCCTGAAGAAAGACCACTGTAAAAACATGGTGTCCAGTGGAAGCATTTCACAAAATACACCCACCTTCAACTTTCCTCTTGGCCCGCTGAGCTCTCCTCTTGATGTTGTACTGATCATCATAGTAGTAGATGAACGGAGAAGATGGGAATGTCCCACCGAACATCCGCTTCTCAGAGCACTCCTGCAAATCACACCTTTGGTTACGACATGCTGTGACATCTTGTTCAACTTTGGATTAGTGATTTTTCACAGGTAAGGAAATAAACCAGTCTCCAGATCCAAACCGCAATAGATATAAATCAGGTTTATTCCACTGATGTCTATGGATCAGTGTTGATTTACACCAGCTGGGGATTTGGCTTTCAGTTCTTTAAATCCCAATAACCAACATAGTTTTCAATAGCCCTGCATATATATTTATATCACAATTATGCCTATGAAGTAACATTTATTTATACACAAATGCTAGAAGTCTAAATAATAAAATGGGTGAACTAGAGTGCCTAGTTTTAAGGGAGGATATTGATATAATAGGCATCACAGAAACATGAGGACAATCAATGGGACACAGTCATACCGGGGTACAAAATATATCTGAAGGATAGAACAGGTCATGCTGGTGGGGGAGTGGCACTATACGTGAAAGAAAATGTAGAATCAAATGATGTAAAAATCTTAAATGAGCCAAAACATTCCATAGAATCTCTATGGGTAGTAATTCCATGCTCCAATAATAAGTATATAGCAGTAGGGATCTATTATCCACCACCTGATCAGGACAGTGATAGTGACTATGAAATGCTAAGGGAGATTAGAGAGGGTATCAAATTAAAAAAACCTCAATAATAGTGGGGGATTTCAAGTATCCCCATACTGACTGGGGACACGTCACCTCAGGACGGGATGCTGAGACAAAATTTCTTGATACCTTAAATAGCTGCTTCTTGGAGCAGCTGGTTCTGGAACCCACAAGGGGAGAGGCTATTCTTGATTTAGCCCTAAGTAGAGCGCAGGATCTGGTTCAAAAGGTAAATATAACTGGACTACTTGGAAATAGTGACCATAATGCAATAAAATGTAACATCCCTGTGGTGGAAAAACCCCTCAGCAGCCCAACACTGTGGCATTTAATTTCAGAAAGGGGAACTACACAAAAACAAGGCATAGTTAGTTAAACAGAAATTAAAAGGTAAAGTGACAAAAGTAAAAACTCTGCAAGCTGTACAGAAACTTTTCAAAGACACCATAATAAAGGCTCAACTTAAATGTATACCCCAAATTAAAAAACACAGTAAGAGAACCAAAAAAGTGCCATCATGATAGAGATCTATAAAATCATGACTGGTGTGGAAAAAGTGAATAAGGAAAAGTTATTTACTTATTCCCACAATATAAGAACTAGGGGTCACCAAATTAAATAAATAGGCAGCAGGTTTAAAACAAACCAAATGAAGTTTTCCTTCACATAGCACACAGTCAACCTGTGGAACTCCTTGCCAGAGGATATTGTAAAGACCAGGACTTTAACAGGGTTCAAAAAAGAACTAGATAAATTCATGGGAGTTAGGTCCATCAATGGCTATTAGCTAGGATGGGTAGGAATGGTGTCCCTAGCCTCTGTTTCTATGGAGGTGGGTGACGGGAGAGATCATATGAGGATTATCTGTTGTGTTCCCTCCCTCTGGGGCATCTGGCATTGGCCACTGTCAGCAGACAGATACTGGGCTGGTTAGACTGTTGGTCTGACCCAGTCTGGGCAGTTCTTATGTTTATTTAACTTCTTTGTTACTCTCCTTTGATAGCTAGGAGTGTGAAGATGAAGTACCATGTCTCCCATTGTTTTTACAAACCTGTGCTTGCTTTTATTTATAAAGTTATGTAGCAAATGTAGCACCCACAAGCAAAGGGCTATCGTCAGGCATGCTGTAGGCAGGTGCTGAACAAAAAAATCGACTGATTGTTGATAGAATCTGGGTGAAAGTAACTTTCTGAAAGATACTGAATGAAAACCCGTCCTGCAGGAGACTTTGCCTGCAAAGACATCGGAGTTGCTGTGAGGGTGAGCTGGGACAGTCTAGAATCCTGAGTCACACCATCAGGTTAGTTTAGTTGTACTCAGAAGCACACTTACAGTTGGGCTCATTTCTCAACCACAGACAATCACACAAATTTAACTGAAGCGCCACAGCTGCGACAGCCATGCCCTAAGACGTATCGCAGTGTGCGGCTGGAACAGTCTCAGAGCAAGAGGCAAGGCAGGGAATAAGCCCAGCACTGGTCCTGCATGGATTTGCCAAGGGAAAATCCTGCCAAACCAACTTGATTTCCTTCTTCTGCAGGGGAGCTGGCTCGGTTGACGGGGGAAGGCGGAGGGCAGAACGTATCTGGTTTGCAGCAAGGCTTCTGACGCAGACCCCCAGCATGTTCTGGTATGTAAGCTCAGCAGAACGCCCAGTAGGTGGCTCCATCACCGGTTAAACAAGCGCAGACCGCTGTTAGATTGGGGGGAGCTCACCAGCATGGTTCCACCGGGATCCCTGCTGGGTCCAGCGCTATTTCCCAGCTCTATTAATGACTGGACACAGGACCAGCGCACAAACCGATCAACTCTGCAGATGACACACAGCGTGCGCGTGTGCGGGGGGGGCAGCTGCCAACACCTCGGAGGCTAGAGCCAAACTTCCAAGGGCCTTGATCAAGTGCAGAACTGGGCTCTAGACAAGGGCATGAGACTCAGCAAAGGCAAATGCCAGGTGCTGTATTTCGGGAAGAGAACCCTGCTGCAAAGGAGCTGGGAGTTGAGGTGGATCCGACCCTCTGCGGGAGTCAGCCATGAGGTGCTGCTGCAGACAAAGCACATGCAACATGAGGCGGACAAAGCACATGCAGGGCACATGCAACAAGCAGAGCAGGCCAGCCATGGGGGTGATAGTACCACTGGGGAGGCCTTGGCAGGAGCCCTGTGTCCCATTTTGGTTGCCAGCGTACAGAAGAGAGAGAGAGAAACTGGAAAGGATCCAGAGGCGAGTGTCAAAGCTGATCCAAGGGACTGAATGCCAGGCACATACGCAAAGGCTGAAGGAACTGGGGAGGTTTAGTTTGGAAAAGAGGAGATGAAGGGGGGGGGACATGATAGCAGCCTAATCTTTGGATGTACCCATAGCAATGAAATGGAGCATTCTTGGAAGCCCAGTGAAAAGAACACAATTACATCAGTATTAATCCTTTAACTAATGCTACAGTTTAAACAATGTATTCCTCCTAAACAGATACCACAACAAGTCCATGGTGACGGTCAACTCAAGGCATCATTGCTGTATGACCTTGATGTCCAAGTATTTCCACACCCCAAAACCACAGAGGACATGCATTGACCTAGGATGATACTAGGGTTGGAAATGGTCCTGTGAACACCCAGGAATTAACTATCTTTTCCCTGTGACTTCAGGTTTTGGTCATGGTGAGTCTAGTGCAGGCATGTCCAAAGTCCGGCCCGCGGGCCAATTGCGGCCCGTGTTCCGGTTTAATACGGCCCCCCAGGTAATTTGGCAATATCTATCTTTTATGGCCCCCAACGAATCCATATGTATTGAGATGAATACATTGTAAAATCTCAGTTAATGTCAGTTGGTCTAAATCAGTTATAAATATATTTGGACACAACATGTATACTTGGTGTTATGTTCCTGTTCATATTTTTTGAACTTAAAAGTTGACAGACAACCTCTATTACCAATAATATGTAATGTACTTTACAATGTTCCTGACATATATTTCAGCTTCCTGGATTTTTTTTTATCTGGCCTTCAGATATGAAAGGCAGAGTGATTTAACACCTGTTTAGATTTGTCATCCATGTGACGAAATGAAAAGTATGCCGTTTGCAATAAACTTTGCATAAAATAGTTAATTTGTTTTTAATTTTAATGGTTCAAAGAATGTCAGGCAAAATGGTCGGCCCTCACGCATGTTCACTTCATCAAATCTGGCCCTCTTTGAAAAAAGTTTGGACAGCCCTGGTCTAGTGAATAGCTACATTTCTAGCAAGTACTGAGGGTTTCAAGATTTCATCAACTAGAGTAAGAAGCAGCTTCAACTTCGGAGCTGGCAGTTTTACGATAAGGTAACTTGAGCTAAGGTGTGAATGATAAATTCTGTAATCATAAAGGAATGAACCCTTAACTGCTGCAAACACAGTACATTTCTGTTGTGTTGGGGCCAAAACATGTGGAAAACCATGCATGGGAAAACATCATTGCGCCCACAAGGGAGTCAAGCAAGACCAATTGGTAAACAGCTCCAATTTCATCTCATGGCTCAGACCCGTCTCCCACACATCTTTTGCAGTTGACTGGGGGTTGTCCACACACATCTAGCACCTGTAACAAGTCACAACTGAAGGTTCATTCTTCAAACCCTCCCTCCCCACCTTGTTTCAGCTCTGTTCTGAGACAACTCAGCCCTGTTCTTTGGGTTTTGCTGGCTTACTTTCATGGGGCTGTGTCCCCTGGAGTTTACTCTTGCCAGGTGTAGTTTGCTCTGTCTGTGGGATGGCAAAGCTGTTCTGGTTTTGGGATTGTTCTATCAAATTTTAAACAAAGGTAACGGATTCATGCATTCTGCAGATTACCACAGTGATCATCTCATCTCAGCTCCTGCCTAACAAAAGTCATAGAATTTCCCTGAAATAATTTCTGTCTGACCCAGAGCAGTTTGCTTACCAATCCTGAGTTAAAAGTTTGGATTTACAAATCCAATCCTGAGTTAAAAGTTTCCAGTGATGGAAAATTTAGCAGAGACATTGGTAAATTGTTCCAATAGATAAATACTAACCCTAAATTGAAAATTTATGCCTCAATTTTAGTCTGAATTTGTCTAGTTTCAACATCCAGCCATTGGATTTTGTTACATCTTTGACTTTTAAAGTATTACATATTAATTTTTTATCAGTCTATTTCTTACTCAATATGTTGTGTGATGCCAAGGAAAACACCTTTCAGAAGTCTATTGCATCAACACTATTATTTTTTGCAGCCAAATTTTTAATCTCATTAAAAAAACTATCAAATTAGTTTGACAACTTCCATAAAACCATACTGACTTGTATTACTTATATTACACACCTTTAATTCAAGCATTCATTCATTCATTCATTCAATTAATTAATTAAACCAGTTCAGACTGAATTCTGTTTGTAGAGAACCAACATGACCAATAATTCCAAACTTTCCTTTGCAGAAGGTTCTGATAATTACAGTCCGCAATCCTAGACTGAGCAATGACGGAGCAAACCACAGGAAGATGTGTTGGTGTGTCATACAATACAGCTTGAAGCAGATAACTTGCCCCTTAGATCTGTCATTATGCAGACTGCTTTATACCGCCTGAGAACTATTTGCAAACTTGTGACTGCTGCTCATTAGAACAACACAGGGCTGATGACTAATGCTCATATTTAGCGTGGATTGGCGCAACTGCCTATTTTCTGGGGTACCCCTTCCCAAGAACACACCATATCCAGAGTGAAGCAGATCCTAACAGGGATATGACTGTCACACTACACACTCCAATCTAGGAATCTTCACATTGGCTCAAAGTGCTGCACCAATTCTAAAATTCTTCATTTAACTTTTAAGACTGCTGGGGTAGCACTATTGACCTTAACTGCCTTATGTCTCCATACCCTTCCAGATGAGGACTGATACACCTTGAAAACAACATTTTTCATTAGTGCTGCTGAAAAACATGGCAACTGCTGTGACTAAGTTGCCCTGTAAGACAGTTAGGAGGGAAGGAAGGAGTGTGTAGAGCCTGGGGTGAATACTATGCCATGGCTTTAGAAAAGCATGAACCTAAAGCTTTCAAGACACCAGGAATGTGGATTTTCTCTCAATATTATTTCGCGTTATACAATTTCTCCTGGACATATTTCACAGCAAAGTTAACAGACAAACACCTGTTTTGTATATCTACAGATGCAGAGTCACACGCATCTCTTATGTCAGGACACTGACATCAAAATATATCCCAAGGGCCCGATCCTGTAAGGTGCTAAATGCCACAATTCCCATTGAAACAAACTACTTTTAGGACGCTCATCATCCTGCACAATTTTTTTTAATAATGAAGAAATTGTCTGCAACTAGAGACATGAAGTTACTGGTGGCAAATGGCCTGGAAAGCTGGCGAAGGCGAAGGCCTGGAAAGCTGGGAAGGATTTCCAATCAGATGGCACTGCTTCAAGGGATGTTTGTGGGGCTCCTTCCATGGCACTTGCATATATACTTACCCTGACGTCAGAACAATCAGTCAATCTGAAATAGCTTGGCTGAGAAAGGTGGAGACAATGAACACATTAGCAATATTCCACCCCTCAGGAGATGTTAAGACCCTTCAGCAGCTATCCATGTCTTCCATGGATAGTCTCTCTCTAACACACACAGGATATCATTATTGTCTAGGTCTTCAAAACAAGCCAGTACCCTTCCAAGGATCGAATGCCGTGGGTTATTTCAAAGTAGCCTAAGATATTTCTTCTTGTGTCTCTCCCAGATCATTTTACAGTGGCCTACCATGGTTTTTTAACAATGCTGCGAGATCACAGATATTTAATTAGAGTTGTTCTTTTCCCGGTGTTAGGGAGAGTCTTTCAGTGCCACAGTGAAGATGTGTATTTAATGGATACATTTAACGCTCAGCCTTTAACATTTAGCAGAGACTGGAGACTTACATATCCATAATGTCCTTTCTGGGAGCAGTTGTAGCAGTACACCAATGCAGAATGCTGAGAATAAGAACTGGACTTCTTGATTGATCCTGGTCTGGTCTGGAATAGGGAAAACAGGTGAGAATTAGGTCTGGGAAATTCAAAATACTGAATTAAAATTAGCTGCACAAAAAGCTGTCTAAATCAACAATGTTCCAGCTGCAAGCAAGAAATCTGGAGATAGAATCAAGTTGCACACGTCACTGTAATATTAGAGCAAATTAAGCCTTGATCACCAAAATCAAGTGGGACAGGAAACTTCAATTTAAATTCCATACAGCCATTTAATTTTGGCTGCTGATTTCTCTCTTTTTTGCAGATGTCCCACTATCCTCAGGGCACAACCAGGGCCATCAGATATAGCTTCCACCAGCTGGACAGGAGCATTTGATCATTGTGAAACGAGTCCCGTCCAGCAGGACGCACTTAAGGCAATATGGGGAAAGTCTTCTGAGACTTCTAAATCTACCACACTTCGAGTTTCTCTCACCTTTGCATCTCCTGTCCCCCCCTCCTGTCATCGCTGAAAAGAATCTGCCAATGTCGATTTTCAAGTCAATTGAGTGGATCTGAATCTGCACCAAACACCAAAGTAAATGATGGTGTTTGGCTGTTTGAAGTCAGAACTAATTTTTATTGCAAAGAAAGATTTGGCCTAGTAAATTAAACTCAGCGAGTCAGGCAGAATTATTTTTTAAATCGAGAACCAATCAATAACAACTTTTGAAGGGAGTGCATGAGCACACCTGTATGTGTTCTAAGTTATACACAGAGCCCCTTTATTCAATAGAAGAGAATAAAAAAACAAAACCTTTGTTTAATTAGAGTTGGCAGACATGCAGAGGAAGAGGGATGGAATAAAGGTTCTATGAAAGCAGGTCAAAACAGAATCCAATTAATTTAAAGCGCCACATATTTTCCTTTAGTATCCATTCTAGTGGAACACAAGGAAAAGGTGTGCAATTTCAAACAAGTCATCAATGTTTTCTTTAAGTACCAGTCTTAGTGCAAAGGTTTCTTTTTTTTCCCAAACCTTCTCACTGTGTTCACCACCCATTAATACTTTTAATACCACTACATATTCTTTCTTTTAAAAGAATAATAGTGCTGCATATAAAACAGACAGAAATTATAGGATTGTGCCTTGACCATCTTTTATGCCTGTGACCACATTTTTGGCACACACATAGATTTAAAAGAACGCTTTAGATTCGTGTTACTCAATTCACATGTCATTCATTATACACTATGACTAAAGGATCAGAGAAGGGATATGTCCCATGGAAAACCGTGTAAAAATGGAGCAAAAATCAGAGAGAATGAAAACCAGTGTGTGACAAAAAGAGTGCAAAGAAAAGAAAAAAAGAGAAAAATCTCATATAAAACAACAGATATATATTCTCTGAAAACAGAGCTAATAATGTTTTCAGGCCATTCACTTGTGCTAGCTTGGCTTTTTGGACATACTTTTTACTACACCCCAGATTTAATTTACAGGAGAAAAAATCGTAAATTCAAACAGTTTTTGAATAGGTAGTGCGCAAAGCCTTCAATCCTGGCAGATCTGGCCATCTCCAGTTTTTGGATCCCACATCCTGTCACTGAAGATAAAGTTGCATAGGTGCTAATATATAGCTCCTTAAAAACAGAAATAAGTTACATAACCTGGCTCCTTCTCCCTCTCCCATCATACAAAACCCACAATATATGTTGTGATGCGACCAAGATTTGCAACAGGTCATAAATCTGTGGTTACTTCAGTCACCACTTCATCTAGACTATCTGTGGATTACATCTGTCAAGAGAAGATCAACTGAATTATATTGTTGGGGGCAGGTGAACAAAGCCCACAGGTAAGTGCTGCATGTGCGGGACTGGGAGATGGGTTGGAAATGGGGGGGACTACGGCCTATAATGGGAAGGAGAAAGGAGGGTCAGGGCACAACAGGGAGGCAAGATCAAATCAGTATCTTAGATGCCTATATACAAATGTGAGAAGTATGGGTAACAAGCAGGAAGAACTGGAATTGCTAACCAATAAATACAACTATGATATCATTGGTATTACAGAAACCTGGTGGGATGGGACGCATGATTGGAATGTTGGTATGGAAGGGTACGGCTTGCTCAGGAAGGACAGACAGGGAAAAAAGGGAGGAGGGGTTGCCTTGTATATTAAAAATGTACACACTTGGACTGAAGTGGAGATGAATGTAGGAGATAGCTGTGTAGAGAGTCTCTGGGTTAAGCTAAAAGGGGTAAAAAACGAGGGTGATATCATGCTAGGAGTCTACTACAGGCCACCTAGCCAGGTGGAAGAGGTGGATGAGGCCTTTTTTAAACAATTAACAAAACTATCCAAAGCCCAAGATTTGGTGGTGATGGGGGACTTCAACTATCCAGACATATGTTGGGAAACTAACACAGCGAGGCACAGGCTATCCAATAAGTTTCTGGACTGCATTGGAGACAACTTTCTGTTTCAGAAGGTTGAAAAAGCTACCAGAGGAGAAGCTGTTCTGGATTTGGTTTTAACAAATAGGGAGGAACTAGTTGAGAACTTGAAAGTGGAAGACAGTATAGGGGACAGTGATCACGAAATAATAGAGTTCATGATCTTAAGGAAAGGTAGAAGGGAGACCAGCACAATTGAGCTAATGGATTTCAGGAAGGCAGATTTTGATAAGCTCAGAGAACTTGTAGGTAAGGTCCCATGGGAAGCAAGACTGAAGGGAAAAACAACTGAGGAGAGTTGGAAGTATTTCAAAGGGACGTTGTTAAGGGCCCAAAAGCAAACAATTCCGCTGTGTAGGAAAGATAGAAAATATGGCAAAAGACCAGCTTGGCTTAACAAGGAGATCTTGCACGATCTCAAAATAAAAAAGGAGTCATATAAAAAATGGAAACTAGGACAACTAACAAAGGAGGAATATAGGCAAGCAACACACGAATGCAGGGGCAAGATTAGAAAGGCAAAGGCACAAAATGAGATCAAACTAGCTACAGGCATAAAGGGAAACAAGAAGACCTTTTATAAATACATTAAAAGCAAGAGGAAGACCAAGGACAGGGTAGGCCCACTGCTTAGTGAGGAGGGAGAAGCAGTAACAGGGAACTTGGAAATGGCGGAGATGCTCAATGACTTCTTTGTTTCGGTCTTCACCGAGAAGTCTGGAGGTGTGCCTAACGTAGTGAATACAAGCAGAGAGAGGGTAAGTTTAGAAGATAGGATACACAAAGAACAAGTTAAAAATCACGTAGGAAAGTTAGATGTCAGCAAGTCACCAGGTCCTGATGAAATGCATCCCAGGATACTCAAGGAGCTGATAGAGGAGGTATCTGAGCCTTTAGCTATGATCTTTGAAAAATCATGGCAGACAGGGGAGATTCCAGAAGACTGGAAAAGGGCAAATATTGTGCCCATCTATAAAAAGGGGAATAAGAACAACCCAGGAAACTACAGACCGGTCAGTTTAACGTCTGTCCCAGGGAAGATAATGGAGCAGGTAATTAAAGAAATCCTATGCAAACACTTGGAAGGTAATAAAGTGATAGGGAATAGCCAGCATGGGTTTGTGAAGAACAAGTCATGCCAAACTAATCTGATAGCTTTCTTTGATAAGATAACGAGCCTTGTGGATAAGGGAGAAGCGGTGGATGTCATATACCTAGACTTTAGTAAGGCATTTGATACGGTCTCGCATGATATTCTTATTGATAAACTAGGCAAATATAACTTAGATAGGGCCACGATAAGGTGGGTGCATAATTGGCTGGATAACCGTAGTCAGAGAGTTGTTGTTAATGGTTCTAAATCCTGCTGGAAAGGGATAACAAGTGGAGTTCCTCAAGGGTCTGTTTTGGGACCCGTACTGTTCAATATCTTCATCAATGATGTAGATATTGGGATAGAGAGTACGCTTATTAAGTTTGCAGATGATACCAAACTGGGTGGGGTTGCAACTTCTTTGGAGGATAGGGACATAATTCAAAATGACCTTAGCAAGTTAGAGAAATGGTCAGAGGTAAACAGGATGAGGTTTAATAAAGAGAAATGCAAAGTGCTCCACTTAGGAAGGAACAATCAGTTCCATACGTACAAGATGGGAAGCGACTGTCTAGGAAGGAGCATGGCGGAAAGGGATCTAGGGGTCATAGTGGACCACAAGTTGAATATGAGCCAACAGTGTGATGCTGTTGCAAAAAAAGCAAATATGATTCTAGGTTGTATCAACAGGTGTGTTGTAAGCAAAACTCGTGAAGTCATTCTGCCGCTCTACTCTGCACTAGTTAGGCCTCAGCTGGAGTACTGTGTCCAGTTCTGGGCGCCACATTTCAAGAAAGATGTGGAGAAATTGGAAAGGGTACAGAGAAGAGCGACAAGAATGATTAAAGGTTTAGAGAACATGACCTATGAAGCCAGGCTTCATGAACTGGGCTTGTTTAGTTTGGAAAAAAGAAGATTAAGGGGGGACATGATAGCGGTTTTCAAATATCTAAAAGGGTGTCACAAGGAGGAAGGAGAAAATTTGTTCCTCTTGGTTTCTGAGGACAGGACAAGGAGTAATGGGCTTAAAGTGCAGCAGGGGAGGTTTAGATTGGACATTAGGAAAAAATTCCTAACTGTCAGGGTGGTCAAATATTGGAATAAATTGCCAAGGGAGGTGGTGGAATCTCCCTCTCTGGAGATATTTAAGAACAGGTTAGATAGACATCTGTCAGGGATGGTGTAGACGGAGCTTGATCCTGCCTTGAGGGCGGGGGGCTGGACTCGATGACCTCTCGAGGTCCCTTCCAGTCCTATTATTCTATGATTCTATGATACCACAAATGACTCTATATTTCTATTAAGACTTAAAAGGGCTATATATCAATGGAAAAATTTGATGAAACGGTTTTATTCTTATAGTTTGTGATGCATTTGGAATATGAAATTGCAACTGATACACATCAGGGACACATATTTTAATCTCAAAATGTGTATTACAATGTTAGTGGGGGTTTTCACACCTTGAACTGTCAAATGGTGTGACATGGATTTAGCAAATGAAAAAATGTAGACTACTAGTATTGTAGTTAAAATCTCTATTAAAATGTACATGAAGCTTAAAACAACATAACCTGATTTTTCTTTTTCCAGAAGAAAGTTTTCTTTTCTCTTGAGAGATGATTTGTTAAATAAACCCCAGATTTAAGGATCAGAATGATGCTGCTAGCATAGACTTTAGCATGTCTGCCACTGATAATGCTAGTAATTTATATGACTAAATGAATAAATAAAAAGTACTTATAGACTCCTTCACTCTAATCCAGTAGTTAAATCTTATAGTTCAAGATAAAAGTAATCCTCCCAGCTCATAAATTACATGTCTACCTCTGTAGTTTGGGTCTTTTCTTCTATTTAAAGATGGTTCAACCCTAGCACTTGAAGTTCTTAGCAGTTACAGCCCCTGACAGCTCTCCTCAGAAGTTCATGTACTGCTGACCTGGCTGATAAAAGTCTGGATGTTAATCCACAAACTCGAATGGCTCTGGTAAATGTTATCTGCATGCTATCGTCTAACAAACGATAGCACCCCGCGCTACGCAGGAGAGGACAGCACTCCGAATAGATCTCACCTCATTAGAAAGCAATAGCACATCAGAACTGGGTGGAGGAAAGAGGGAGGTTAGACGTTTCTTATTGTACAGTACAAGATCTAACAAGAACCCTTGAGGGTATTCACTGCATGAAGAATGTATGCTCATGTGACACTAAAAAGTGCCACACGACACTCCCTTTTGTTTAGCAAATAGAAAAGGTCAGATTTAAGGAGACAAATTAAAGCCAAAGGCTTACAGTTCAGATCACAACTACACACATCTTTACGGCTTTCCAAAAGCCCAAACGCAAGGGGAACTGGGGTGTTTTTAAGCCCTCCATTTTATTATTTAAAGTTTAAAAAAGCATCTAAGAACTTCAATCCAATGAGTACAAAATGAAGTATTTGTGAAAGTAGCTCCTCTGTTATTTTTTTGTTACAGACATTTAAATAATCTATATTTGTAGGGTGATATCTAGGAGATTACTTCACTATCAATATATAGAAGTAATAACCTGGTAGATAGCATTACCTATGAAAGGTCCATCCCATCTGCTATTCTTGCTGAAAGCTTTTCATGCACCAGTAAACTCAGTAAATATCAGAAGATAAAGCATAAGCCGACCACGCCACGGATTTACTCCTAATGTCTCCTCAAAGTGCAGCCCGATGCAACGATTACAAATGATTTTTCTTCTAATGTCATTTTACATAACCCTTTTTTCTGCATGAGTAGCTAGTGCGGAATGAATGAATGAATGCCATTAAAACAGTTAATCATTATCTGGGACACTGGCCTTCCTCCCTTCTCAACCAGGAATCTCCATGACAAAGGCCAAGAGATCAAAATGCCAGGGCTGCCTCAGTGGCCTATTTCTGACAGTAATTTTTTATGCAAATAGGCTTGCTGGGCAGCTCCCTCTGTGACCTTGAGCTGCCCTTATCTAAACTGACTTTGATCCAATGAGGGTTTGCTTATATGAAGCTCATTACTACCTAGGATATGCAATCTGACTAAATCGCTCTAATTAAAGAGAATCTTCTCGTCTCAGTGTGATATTATATGCATGTGTGCGATTACACACACACAGAATCACAGTGACGCTAGAATATGCTCCGTGAATAGAACACTGCCTTTTTGACAAGTCTATTCATTCCACAGTCAAGCACATAATGTCACTTTTAAAGGAAAATACAGTGCTCAACTGCGTACTCCATAACTCACATGTATACAAACCCACACAGCCGTTTTCAACAATGCACAGAACTGCGAGGATTAAATAAAGTTCAGATCTGACACTTACAAAGTCCTTCCAATCCGCATTATTCTGCAATAAACTAAATGGAAACATTTGAAAATGTTGACTTCTCACTTGACTATGGGAGAGAGCCCCGACCAAACGACTAAGTCTAAGTCTACTATGTTCCACGAACACCTAATGGAATGATTTTGACTGCTGAGTAAAATGTGAGAAGTTTCAACGGCCTGTTAATAACCTTAAGCTAAAAGCAAGGTCACTGTTTTCTTACGCTGATCAGGTTTTGCCAGCCATCATTCTGCCTCTGTTTTAAGGCTAATGCCTATTTTCCTGGCTACACCAAACAACATTGTAAGTTAAGTCCACTTTAGCACCCAACATACTCAAACTCTGGAAACTACCTACACCACTTCTCCTATGTAACTGCCCCCTGCAAGTTGTCTTGTACCACCACTGAAGCACCTGGCACCATCCTCTGCTGGTCACAGAATGATAGGATGGTCCCGGGTAGCAAGTAATATGTTTCTATTTCCCTGGCCGAGTCCATTGGCTGCTGCTATTCCTTACTCCATTCTGCTCAGAGAGTATTTTCTCTTTCCGCTGCTAATTAAACAGAAAAAAAATCTTCATCTCAGCCACACGGATGATCCTGCAGTCCTTACTTGGGCGACCCTCCCACCGAAGTCAATGGATGTGTTTTGCATGAGGACCGCAGTCCTAGCCCCTCAATGTGTGACTTAAAAGGACAAGGAAGGAAACGTGAAACTGAGGGTGAAACTCACGGACACAGTGCTACTCCTCCTGCTTTCTGAGACCAGGGCATGGTGGTCTGACAGTGCGTCATTACATACTACAGATGTCACTACAGTTACACAGCAAAATACAGCAAGGGAAGTGACACAGCAATTGCATTACGGTGCAAGCATATTTCATTTCTCTTTAAAAGCAGATCATAATCGATTTGTATTTTAGCAGAAGCCATAGCAACTTTGGGTCATTCCGTTACATTCAAAACTGCCAGTAGCAGCTAACATGTAATGTCGTAATTATACTAAGATTTTTTTAAACCATGTCATGTACCCAATAGACTTCCACTCCACTGGGTAATTCCTTAATTAGGCAGATTTTTGAAATGTGTATTATGTACACAACAGACCGGAACGTCTCCTTTAGAGTATTCCTAGTCTATCGCGTGATTGCATCATTAGGCCACACACACGACGTAGTAAAAATCCATATGAAAATTGATGAAAAAATGTACAGAGTATGATTAGTATGCAGGTAAAGTTCATCACTTAAATATTTTGGCTTAAAAATTTTGCAGCCACGAGAGCAATTAGACTATTTTAAGGGACCAATTTCTTTCTCTCTCTCTCTCTTTAAAAACTTTTACACATCAAAAAATGTGTTCAAATCTACTAACCATTAAATTTTTCTTTTTTAAATTGCACCCAGGTTGTGACCTCTTATCACAAGTTATACCCTTGTGAATGAGTAGATTTTAGGTGTCTATAAACCTCAGAAAGATAGGCTACATAGCAGAAACAATGAAATAAGTGTTACTAAAGTAGAGTGAATTATGCAATTATATTTTCTGTAAACTATACCTAATAAGTCACCAATCAAAGGCTAGATTTTTTTTAGCTGGGTAGTCTGGGAAAGCAAACACATGCAAATAACCACTAAGAGAAATGTAACTTGTTCAATCCACAATACAAGGGATAAGACATGATAGTTTTCTACAGAAGTAGACGTTTCTATAATGCATTTTAAATAGATGCAAATGGCATCTACTACTCACAGTGTGAAAAGATGAAAAAACCAGAGACAAAACCTAGAAAATTAGCCATATGAAAGAAATGAATGTAATCTTTTGATCCTTTATGAATAGGGAAAAACACTAAAATATTAATTTAGGACGTCAGTTCTGTAAAAGGGCCAAAAAAAAAAAAAAATCTTTAGTAAGTTCAGAACAATGAATATATGCGAGATAGCATGGATAACGGCGATTCACTCCCTGAATGCTCCAAAATCTTCATGGCTTAAAAAGCATCCCAATTTTCTCCAAAGGTGGTGGCATTTATTCACTGGTCCATGGCTAATTTTACATGGAATGCAAAATGTTATTTAAATAGGGTGGTGCATTAAACTTCAACTCTTTCCTATGTAGCTCTCAATCTACAGACCTATCTTTCCTCTATTTTAATTTTAAAGTAAGTTAGCAAAGGCTTCCTCCTTAATCCCCAGAGACTACCTATATAGTGACACAGATGCACAAATTTATGACAGTAACATAAATGCTCCTCTGAAGTAATGTGCAACATTAAGTGAAATCGTTTCCTGGAAGATATTATAGGTATCTATATTTTATTTGCCATCTTAAACATATCTGGGTCTTTATGACCTTATTTTTAAAATGTATTTCCTTTTTATATTTCCTGGTGCAAATGGACTGCATAAATAAGCAATGTGCTATGAGGCTTCAGACTAGCCGATAAACCCTTTCAATTTTCATGCCAGCTTCTTCTTTTGTAATTCAAATCTGGCTGGAAACTGGCAGCTCTGAAAACTGAAACAAGCACTGCCACAAATACCTTGTAATGCTATCGACCTTGTCTGCCCATGCAGTGAGAAAGGGGGATGCATATGTGTCTGCAGTCATCCAGATAACACAACTCATTTTTTGGGGGGAGGGGGGATAAGAGAAGCCAGCCCCGGACTGTGCACCAAAAGCAGTCATTACCAGGCGAGCTGGAGAATAAGTCTCTTCAAAATACACAGCGCATTTAAAAACCATATACAGGGCTCAGCCACTGCTTTCATTACCAATTTTAATTTAGCTCCTTCAGTTTGCCAGCCAGATAAACTCTTTAGTGCTGTTTTTTAATCTATTTGCCACATTTTCTGTTTAAGATTATAGTAATATGGGGCAGGAGAAGGAATCACTCTGAGAGGAAATAAAGAAACAGATCCGCTTATCAGCGCCCATCAGAAAGTTCATTAATCAGCCAGGCTTTGTGCCCCCTAAATTGAAAGGTTAAATAATCCTCTCAGGAATATTTCTAGGCACCTCCGCCAATTGTCCGGAGAGGAGCTGCCATTCACAGCACTCTGGATCGGTGACAGGGTATTTTACTACTGTTTGGACCCCAAACAATGATGGACAAATGGCCTGGCTTACAAAGAAACCTTTTAGTACAAGACTGGAAAAGGACCACAAGCTCTGATGTGAGGTGGGGGTGGAGGGAGGAATAAAGGGTGGAGGGAGAGGAAGGAGACATATATGGATGCCAGTATATTTTATTTGAATGTTTATTAATGTAGCTATCAAATGCATTTATACATGCACGTGCAAACACGTGCACACACACACATACTACATGCTCACACACCACTAAGAATACGCATGTTTACACACGCATTTATACATGAATTTGAACATAAACATTTGCAATGCCTGTAAAATTAGGAGTTGAACAGAACCGAAGCTTGGTTATAGTTATTAGCTAAGTCACTGGGGAACTGAAGAAACCCCAAGGTTTTAATTTTTACTGTCATTCTAAATGATTTACAGCTTCCTCCTTTTTTTTTCTGAACTGTATCTGGTCTACTGGAACGCCCTTAACCAGCAGTTACAAAGTACTGCATCTGAAATAACCTTTTTGCAGAAAAGGAAGTATTTCTTTAAAACATGGCAGACTATGAAAACCAAGCATATTACAGTCCTGGTTGAGAACAACTGATTCTGAGAGAATGCATTCAGTCCTTTATAGCTGGGTTTTTGGAGTGTTATCAAATACTTGGGAACAAACTGTAACTAAAGATTCCTATTTTAATGACAGATCAGAGCTGGCAGTCAGTCTGCATGGCCTTTGCTTGTTTTGATGAATGAAAGCATACAGTGCATTTAATTCCTCAGACTACTACAAAGAGGAGGTCATTTCCTTAGATCTCTGGCACTGGCACATGGCAAATATGATGACTAACGACACAAGTTAATGTCATCTGGTAGGAAGCAGTGTCTACAATTGGATAGCGACATCCCTCCTGCAGTCCCCCTTTAAAGACACTGTCTATATCCCAGACAGAAACTTTGTAATTATTTTCATCTGTCTAAACAATGAGTTCCTGGCACCTTTACCTTGCCTTTAAGGAAATATTGGATACGTACAACAAAACTAATCACTGGTCAAACAAATTCAAACCAGTCTGTACATGAACCTCTTCATGTGGCATTTAAATGACTTTCCCATATATCCAGTTCTATTGAAGAAGTCTTAATACCTGTAGCTAGGTTTTATTTTGCAACATGATCTAGGACACTTTGACTAGCTACTCTAAAGTTTCTTAAAAAAAAGCAGAAAATATTTTAATTTCCCCCAACACCAATTAAGCCTATATCCCACTGTCAGCAATCATGCCTGATTGTCCTCCTGAAAATTTCTGTGCCTTCCGTCTCCCTCTCTAATGCCCCTAGTACCACCATGAGAAAAGCAACCTCAGTGGGATCTTGTTTAACCAGAGTCTCTGGAGCTGCCCAAACAGACAAACCAAAACCATATGTGACGGTCAAATCCACTATATCTAAATGAATAGAATAATTTCAATCCAATCTCTTTATAGACAGGAAATAATATAATCCCCCCCACACCGTTTTAGAGCCATTATGACAATATGCTTTTTCTGAGAAACCCTAGGCTAAAGCACAGATTATTTAAAATGCCAGGGCAGCAATTTACTACTGGAATTAACGGCACTGTCGAGAAGAAAAACAATGCAAGATGCCATGTGCAGTCAGCATCGTCTGCTAAATAACTCTAGTATGAGAAGTTATACAGGATCACAGGTACAGTTCTATAACAAAACAGATTAGAATCGACTGCAGATGCACAGATGAGGCAGTATTAGCGAATACCCCGTGCTAGCACATACACACCAAACTGCAAAATCTAACCAATAATTACAAAAAGTCTGTAGAGTCCTGGTGGCGGGGGAAACAAGCAGCCAGTGGCAGCAATGTCATTATGGGCGGTTTAATCTTGAAGCACTGCTGAAGCAAAGGGAAATATAGTGTATATCTATCTATGCACTTTTGACAGTCATAATCATGGCTTTTTGGAATACGTTGACGATACATTACAAACAAAACTAACGCACCAAAAAGTTCAAAGATAAAGATCTAACCTCAGTCCACAGAAGCCAAAACATTCAGAGCCCAGACTTCTTACTTTGTCATACATATTTATTTAACACGTGATCAATCAGATCACCCACTGTTCTGAGACTTCTCAAATACTGAAGTAAAATGGTGCCTAGTCAGACTGGAACTAAGCTCTTTAACTCTTGATAAATGGGTCTTGGGGTTATATTTTAATCACTTTTATGGTTTTTTAATTAAAACAAAATGAAGGTAAATCTGTCAGAGACACTAACTTCTTCATTGACATGGCAGGCCATACCTAGATGTGGTGGAGTTATTATTGACGTGACAGACCACTCGGAAATAAGTCAATGAATATTTTTAGGGAATCTCAATCTGTAGATGATTAACATGATCAAGCATAACTTTGGAAAGTTATGGTCTAACGTGTTTGAGTACTTCGGTGCTCCTTAATACATGGTTCATTGACAAGATAGACTCTCAGCTCCTAAACAGCAATTACGGTCTATCACATACATTTCTACTAAAGGAGAGTTAAATACACGTATTAATTGGTGCAATACACCAACCATAACCTCTCTTCTAGGTCAATGAATACTCATGGACTTTTTAACATGCAGATTATTTATATGATATAGTGCAGTAGTTTTAAATTATACTAAAGTATACCATTTACAGACCATTACTCAGTGGACAACTGACAAGCAAAGGAGCTGTTGGTATTATGACATGAAGACTCAAAAACCCCATGAATCAGAACAGGATGCCCATTTTCAAGTTTACATTTTTAAACATTTGTTTTGATTTAGCAATATTCAAAGGCATTAATCCACTTACAACAGCAACATGCAGCAACATGCAAATATTTTAAATTAAAAATATTTATACCTAGATTTTATATAAAAAGGTAAAAGCACAACATATTTTTTGTTTTTCTTTTTCAAAGAGGAACGTTAGACAAAATCTCACACATTTTAGCCAAATTTAGTAAACTTGGTTTCTGCACTCACAGCTTGTATGTCAAGATACAACAAATAGTATACATTCACAGCAATGTAGATAACCTAATGCACGAAAGTGCACATCTACACTTGAATGTAGGGGAACTACACAGAATTTGTATACTCTCTCAGATTAAAGGCTGTATATGAAACATGCAGCAAATCAGACACTAACTTTCCACCAATCTGTTTTACAGTTCAAATGATAAATACTTGTCAGCACAGAAATTAGCTACATGAATGCTTAAATGTATTGTTTTTATTTTAAAAAAAGAAACAAGGGACAGTTGTCATCAGTATGGTAAACATTACAGAAATGGTAGCACATGTTAATCCTTTTAGTTAAATGAAGCTTTTGGTGATAATATGCGGAAGAAGGCCTTTTGACAATAAGATGTAAACATGAATCATTCTTTTTTCTACTTAAGCAAGTAGCTATTTATCCAATAATTCCAGTGTGTCACAGAAATAATGCGTGATGGAAAGTGATTAACACGGGGTAGTTTAGATACAAAGAACACACAGATTTCTTCTACATTTGCTAGCAAATATTTGGGATATGTGCCATCCTTTCCCAGTGGTGCAAACATCCTGCCAAGTGTGATCATTGACAGATACGCACACAGTAAAACTGCCTTCAGAATAAAAAGGTGTTACTGTTACTTAGAGTAAAAATAGATTAATTTACCCCCCCCCATAAAGCCACGGTCCTACTTCCCTACCCCAAAGAGAGTCCAAAGTTCCTTAGATAGCTTTATTACGCATTCAGAAGACACATGGAAGTCATTGGCTTATTAAAGGAGATATCTTACCAGATGGAAATAGTTCAAGAGGCTACTATACATAGGTGCGCGGACGTTACAAACAAAAAGGGTTTGATTAGACCAGCCCATCCGTCTTTACCCAGCATAGGATTGCTTCCTACAGCACATTAAAATGCAACTTGTAATCAAGGCTTAAGGTGTACCAGTCACCCCCCTACCCTACAACATACAATCACCTAGATTCAGCATCAAATATTATATAAAATGTTCAGAAAAATAACTCTTGTGGGATGGTTCAAGTAAAATGGCCGTTCATTGTCATACAACTTGCAGGTTCACAGTCCGACAAGGTTAACTTTCACAGGCTCTAACAACAGTACCGAGTTTTTAGAGAGGCTTTAACAGTGGGCATAGCATATGGCTAAGGGACAGACCCTCAGCTGCTGGAGATGCACAGTGATCCTCTGAACAGCAAGGACAGTATATGTCAGGCAAGGATGTGGTCCTATGTATAGAAGACTGCAGCTACTCCTCAAGCAAATACAGTAACACGGTGGCAAGTTTCAGAGGGGTGGCCATGTTAATCTGTTTCCGCAAAAACAAGGAGTCCCGTGGCACCTTACAGACTACGGGCATATTCATTCGGGCATAAGCTTTTATTTGTTAGTCTTTAAGGTGCCACAGGACTCCTCATTGTTTTTACAGTAACATGGGTGCCACTTAAACATATCTGCAATTGGAATTTTCTACTGTCTTTACGAGTAACAACAAAACCTGATTATTATGTAGTATACTTCAAGTATTTCCCTTTATGAGCAGTTAGCTTCATCTAGAGCTAACATTGTATTTTTCTGACAAAGTAATTACATAAATAGTACATGTTTGGGGGGCATTCAAAAGTTTAACAAGATCTTTTTTCAAAGATAATTCATTTTGCCAATAATTTAAGGGAGGTTTAAATTAAACACTGGAAAACAGTCAATCATATTAACAACAATCAATCTCACCCATACTTGTAGTGTATACTTTGGACTCATTAAAGTCACTATGTATAGAATGAAATAGCCACTAATTTATCTCTCAAAGCTATCAGGGTAGCCTTTTGTATACTTTGGCTAGTTAGAAATAAGACCAGTCCTAAATGTTTGCTACTGTAACAACAATAAACATACTATGAATGAATCTCGCAAAGGAGTAGACCTAGAGAAAAACACCACCACATACTGCAAAACAAACGAAATGAGAAAAGTTTCTATTTAAACTAAAAAATCTGCCAAACCAAACCACTCCTGGTTGTTTTTTTTAAAGTAATGGAACACTTATGAAGCCTAATACTTCATGGAAACATCTGCCAAGGACCATGCACCTGTAAAAGCAGGAGGGATGAACTTTTCAAGCCATGTAAGAAATTCACACAACCCAAACCTCATAAGCCACTTTTTCCTAAGATGCACTTGTTTATTCATTGCACAGAACATCACAAAGCCACTCTTATTCCAAATTCAAATGCCTTACAATTTGGAGTTGTCGTCACTGTAAACAATCCAGCAAAATGGCTATGCGAGTTCTGATATATCACCTGTGATGTGATATGTCTCCAAAGTGTATGAAAAATTTGCAACCTATGTTCAACAAAAGTCATATTTTATAATATTTTCTTAAAAGAAGATGGCATTGATCAGTTGGTGAAAGAATATAATTTACATAATTTTACAAAGCTACTGCTCTAGAAACCTTAGGTCAGTTAACTCTAGAGGAAATGATACTGTAGTCATGTACCAAGTGCCTCGAATAATCCCCCTCATGAGTCAGAGGGCAGCAAAACTGGAGCGTAGCAAGACTTAATTTCATCATCGAAATATTTTATTCCATCCCTCGCCTGCACAAAATCTACAAAGCCTTCTGTGGTTCCCAAATTTTCAAACTCTCCAGATTAAATATTTTTTTCACAAACGTTCTATTTAAAAAAAACTCTCTCTTTTCAAAAGTCACATTTTTAAGGATTTAAATTGATTTGAGGCTAGACTGCTTACATTTTTATTTCAGAAGAAAGGTGGCAGGCCATGTAGAATTTTAATAATGGCACACAAAGAAATCAGAGCGCAAAATTTAAACACAAAAGACGTATTGTTCCTGCATGTCTTTTACGCACACAGGCCAAAACAGCGAATTTCTGGTTCACCTTTTTTTATGTAAGTGGATTAAAAGTAAGATTAACAAACTGTCAAAAAGCGTGTTAAATGATAGCCTCTGTCAGTTACAAATTCTGATGGCTGTAAAACTCTGTTGGTGGCCATCTTGGGCTAGGCGTTGTAATATAAATGAGACTAACAGAGAAAGGAGATGGGGGAGGGGACCTTTACTGCCTGAGCACTGGAAGAGGAAGTGAGGGATTATCAAGGATGAGCTATCCTTATGGAAAGAGCCCATCTAAAAAGCAGGAATTTTTGTCAAGTCTATCCGTATACTAGGAAAATACATTGGAAAACAAGAAACAAACTATGTTTTGTCCATCTGCTGAGGTTTACTTTTCCTTAGTCTTTCTACATGTATTTCCTGAAGGCGACCATACTGATATGGAAAGATTAATTTCGATTTCATTACTTATGTAGATTTTATTCTTGGATTGTGCTTGCTATATGCTCCACTATTTGTAGGAATGAACGAGTCAGATTACAATATGCTAAAGTAAAATGGACCTAGTCAGAAAAAAAAAAAAGAATGTATACAAAGTGAATGCACATTTTATTTTATGCCAAAACATTATAGTGGCTATCCATCTCTTTCTTGGTGCTTAATGTCTTGTGCTCCGTATCAGGTGAATATAGGGTACATGTGTGTCACATTTTGCAGCTCAAATCATGCAAAGCAACATGCACACAGAGATACAAATATATGATTTTGTACCATAAACAAAATATTGTGGGCTATTTAAAAATAAGCTACATCAGACCTTTTTCATAGTTATCCCATATTTGACTGAATGGCATATTCTCCATTAAGCAAATACTCACCCACCCACCCCTAAAGTCCCACTTATTTTACTTTCTTTCGTACACCCACTAAACCCGTGGTTCTGAACTGGGGCATACAGAGCTCTTCCAGCGGGTACATCAATGCATCTAGCTACAGTATCTACCACATTTTACAACAGGCCACACAAAAAGCACTAGTGAAGACCATACAGATGAAAATTTCAAACAGTGACTTGTTTACACGGCTCAATATACTATACACTGAAATATAAGTCCAATATTTATAACTGATTTCTTTTATAACATGATAAAAAACACGAACGCCTGCAATTTGCCAATACTAGCATAACTGCGACACTTTTGTATTTTTACGTCTGATTTTATAAGTGAGTAGTTTTGCAGTGCGGTGACACTTGGGCTACACAAGACAAATCCGACTCCTGAAAGGGGCACAGTAGTCTGGAAAGGCTGAGAGCCACTGCACTAAGCTATTCACAGATTTACAGACCCCAAGGCCTGAAGAGACCATTGTGATCATCTCGCCTGACCTCCTGCATAGCACGGGTCAGAGCCCGCCCCAAAATGATGTCTAGAGAACATTTTCAGGAAAAAACCCATCCGATCTTGATTTTAAAATCATCAGTGGTGGAGAATCCATCCTGACTCTTGGTAAATTGTTTCAAGAGTTAATTCCTCCCGCTGTTCACAATGTTTGCTTTGTCCGGTTCGAGTTTGTCTCACCTCCACTGTGAGCCACTGGATTGCCTTTCTGTGCCAGAGTGATGGTGAGCTGGGCTCAGCCCAAAGCCACATGCGCGGGGAGACAGGAATGTTTCAGAAGTTCTCTCTAGTAGGATAGTAGGAGTTACCTTCGGGGGGGGGGGGGGGGAGGAAGAGAGAACATCCCTGCTAGTAATGTCTGTCTAAGGGAGTGCTGCTCACTAGCTTCAAGGAATTTCCCAGACTTTCCAGAAGGCCTGTCTCCGTCCCAAGCACTTCACAATCTTAGGAGACAGTCTATGCAATTGAGATTGCGTAACAGATCTGTGGGGTTTATTTGTAGGTGTGAGGTCTCCAATAAGTGTAACGTTCCCTACGAGAGAAATGGCCACGGGAAAAAAGAAACGTGATCAGCTTAAAGCCTCAGAGCATTTAACAACAACGCTGAACAAAATTATCCCAAAACGTAAGGCAGAAGATAAACCCTGCCGACTTCCGTGTGGTCTGTTTTTGCAATGAGTGGGGAAGGGTTGCTCCTAGGCCTGTAACTGTCCATTCTGCCAACACATACACAAAGCTTCTTTGGGCTGTGAGCAGTGTAGTGGCAAACAAGCGAGCGAATTTAGGAAGAGGCTCATGTTCTTCAGTGAGCTGCCATGGCTGAAAATGCTCCTTGCTCTTCCTGCTAGGGAAGAGAGGGAAGTGGGGGTATCTGCTGTGGAACACAGACTCCGTCTTTCTATTTGCAGCTCATCTAGCATGGCCTGGTCATCGATGCCCACTGCGGCCTCCAGCTGCTACCAGCACAGACGTGTGAGGCAGTAATGTTTTCCCAGTCACAGCTATAGGTGGGCATCCCAAGGGTCAGGGAAAGCACACTGTGAGGCTGAGCTTGCGTCAGGCCCTTAGAGCCTTTTCTGAAGCACTGTGATTCGGATTGGTTTAGCATGATTTGTATCTGGCTAAATACCGTCAAGTACAAACGTCACCCTCGCAGGAACAGGACATTCATACAAGGAGGTGATTTGAAAAATCCAGTCACCGTTTTACAATGTTTTGGCCAGATTATAAATAAACACATGCAGGGCCAAGCTGCCCCAGGCGTCTTTCCTCCTGCGCTTTGCCCTGCATGCGCTTATTTATAACCGGCTAAAATACGGTAACATGATTTTTACTGGATTTTGAAAATCAACTCCTTGTGTTATGTTACTGTGTGTTCATGATAACAAGTTTGCTAAATATCGAACGCTGGATTCCAGCTGATTATCATTGATTGCACGCAGGAAACACCGAGAAGGAAGCATCCGTACAATATATTGACAACTTTATTTTATCTTTTCTGAAAAAAGAGAAATATGTAGAATAGGCACAATGAAAATCATTTAATCACATTTTAAATCATCATCAAAACTGGTCAATAAATATTATCCTAATTCACATTGTGTAATATGACTAATGTTTTGGTGACAGATTGATTTTACAGTGTAATTCTACTTATAGTTTAAAGAAATTTCAATAACCTAACCGTATCCAGTTATAAACCTCAAAGCATCACAGAACCTTTAAAATTAAGCTTCATTAATATGATTTAATTGTCTGTTTTTTTCTGACAAGGAACAAATAAAAATATTCTTCTTATTCTTTTTGCTATTTCTACTGCTTCTTACATTTTTTGATATTTTAACAGAAAGAAGCTGCCAGCAATGACACTTTTGACAATACTAAAAAAGGTTATTTTTATTTGTGTTACTAAATTTCCAACTGGAATAGTTTAAACAAAACCCTACTACCAACTACAACAGTAGCAATGGAGTTATTACTCATTGCTGAAGCTACAATGAAGTGCAAGGTCTACTATGATCAGTAGATGGCAGTCCACCTCCTAGTAAAGAGAGGGAGAATGAATAAAACCATCAAAAGCGTCACAAAGAGAGGAGATCTGGGTTCTCTTGTTTTTATCAAGCTTTCAGAGTGATTAATTAAGAAAATGTTAAGACTGTATGTATATTCAAACACAATTTCTATTGGGACTTCTGGCAAAGCAGTGTGATAGAAGAGGTTTTAAAAGTTCATAAACATGACATACACTTATTTAAAATATAACCATTGCTGTGCTTGGGTTGATGTCTGTAATGCTATGTGCATTATCAGTTCACCATTTCCACAAATTCAGTTTAAACCCAGTTGTTAATTTCCTATATATATTGTTAAGGGGTGGAAAAACCTGAATCCAACATTAATAACCGTGTCTGTAAAGATATGTGCATACTCTCCAAAAACAATAATTGCAAGTATTTTTCGTTCGCTTGCATTATTTATTTAGAAATCTGTGTGTATAGCAAACTATGATGGAATTGTAAATTAAAGACTACAGTAAAACAGTGGAATACCTATTTGAGAGCAAACAACTTCTAGTGTTTAGTCATACATATGTAAAAGAAAGAGACAACAACTCTATTCTAACACAACAGTTTCTGCATCATCTGTGGATATTATTTGCTTCTATTGTGGTTCAGATCTCGACAGAGCATTCTTAAGTGAAAAAACAAAAGTTGATCCTGCTATGTTGATGTAATTTAAATAATACAGATTCTCTTGAACTGTAGCTCTATTTTAAATGTCTAGCATGTCTGTTGTAAATTGAAGGTTTTTAAAAAAGTATAATTTGATTATGCTTCAATTAATGTAGTTGTCAAAATTGATCTTTATAAGAAAGATGCTGTATAAGTGCAGATTAAAAACCTGGTTAATTTATAATACTAAATAGCAAAGGCGTTTATAAGAAACAAGGTAGAGATGAAATATTTAGCACAAGATAGGAAATATTTATGTGTAGGTATACTTGATCCTATTTAAAATATTCTCTCACAATCACAGAATTACCCCAAAGCACTATTTCTTTCCAAATTTACTTATTTTTCCAATATGACATTTCCATGCAATGCTTTAAAAATTTCAAAGTGGAGCTTCTATTGGTGGATATTATTAATTTTACACCACTGAAAGAACAACATCAAAACACTTTCCCTTAAAATTAGCTGGCCACAATTTTTCATGGTAAAACAGATCAACTTATCAGTTACTGCCAGGAAGAATTTATGTTAGCCTTTTAAAAAGAAAGAATTTTTGTAGTGTTGATTTTAACTTTTCCTGAGTAATTGAGCAATGTCCAAAACAGGCTGGAACAACAAAATATATTTTGACATATTCATTGAAATCTAATTCATCATCACATTATTGCATAAAATACATCCAGGTGACCCTTAGATTCCAAGTTCTGTCATGGGTCTTGTAAACCATTTTAACATTACCTTTTCTGCATCACAGAGAATTATTAAGAATGTAACCTTTTATTTTAAATATCTTTATATAAATAAAGCAAACAGTAACATAAAATTAATGCAACTAAACCTATTTTTATTACATCTATTTTAAACTGGCAATTTAAGAGCAAATAAAATGATTCATATAGAAATGGAGATTTCCAAAGTGCACATTAAAAAAAAAAAAAGCATAAGCACAGAAAACACAGGAAAGATTTTCAGTCAGGAAATACGTTATCCTTAAATTTAGCTGCTAAAACCAAAAAGAGAAAGTTCCAACATATTGAAAACGCATAAGGAACTGATTTTGAAGTACATCAAAACTAGAGTACAACAAGAAGTACTGGACAAACTTTTCTACTTTGTTTAATCGTGAAGGGATGACTGTGCTTATAAAGTTATTCCAATTAAACACATATTTTCTTTATGTTGAAAGGAAGTCAGTCATAGGTAATGTCTAATTTTTTTTATACATAAATGTGTTTGTGTGTATGTATTTAAGGTTTGTAGAGGAGATCAATTAGACATTATTCTAAACAAGTTAAATATTGTTTTCAAACTCTGCAACAATATAGGTGCAGTTTGTTAAATTTTCCCAAAAAGAAAAAAACTTCAAAACTGAATAATATATTTGCAGTGGGCAGTAGGGTGTTTTTTTAAAAAAATTTTTTATAAACAACTGAAGACCAACTAAACAGGTGCCAGAGAACAAAAGTGGTAATTGATTTCTCTCTCAAGAATCATGTACAAAGACTGTAAAGTTTATTTCTAAAATTCACATTCCATTCTCTAGTTAAGGTTCTTTAATTCAAAGTTAAAGAACCTGCCTTGTAATGCATGGGGATTGAAAACCCAATCTGGGAAACAGGAACACTGTTATACCTCATTACAAAATTAAACTTTCTCTTTGTAATGTATACAGTAAACGCAGTTATGGAGAGAAAAGTGATAGGGATGCAGTCCTTAAATTATATCAGAAATAAAAACAATCAGAACTTCTAAGAATGTACAAAAAGGAACAGTGTATTATTGCATTCTCCAGTTCAAAAACTCTTCAGATGTTTATTATCTTCCTGAAGAAGATGCTTGTCTATATTTTATGGTCAGCAGTTCACAGAAGAGTAAATAGGTTGGGTGTAGAAGAAAATAAAAAAGGTGTTTATACTTACTGTTAGGTGATACTGCCTCCATATTTCTGGGCAAGCCTGGAAAATAAAAATATTGATCAGCTGGGAGCATGAAACAAGGTGCTTTACAGCCTGTTGGTTTTGGCATAACACAGTATCCACCGGTGTCGGTCACAGGAAAATAAGAAGCTTAACTGAAAGGGTCTGCATTTCAGCTTCAAAAACCTGGCTAGACAGTTTAATTGAATTTTACACTGGTTTAACACACTCCCTGCCATTGTCAGAAAGCCAGTAACAGTTTTCTCTTGCCCTTTCTTTTCTTAAGGTTAGAAGTTTTGAAGACTAACATGTTCTTAACTATCATAACAATTATTACAGTAAAATAAACACAGCAGACTGAAATGCAGCATGTGGAATACAGTATGTGTTTTGTAACATTTCAAACCTACATAACGTTTGGAAAATGAATCCAGCAGTTATTTTGCTTTGATGCAGAAGTGAATTTAAAATTATTTTGCTATTTTTGTACATGTCTGAATCCTAATCAAAATATAATTGTTACAAGTAATAATCCTCAGTAGCCTAATGTCAAATGAGATGTAAACAAGGAGCATAACAGATTGCTTTAATGTTTCTATTTTTACAATGGCTTGCTGTCTTCTGTTTTGATCCTTGCCCATCTTTTTCACAAACTTCAAGACATAGTCTATGGTAAAAACTATATATAAAGTAGATTTTTTATGACAGCAGTTTCACAGTAGACTTGTAGAAAGCATAGGTCGTGGGCGAGGGAAATGTGAAACTTTTTTTTTCTTAAGAACAAAATAAAAAATGTATTGAGAATCAAAGAGGCATGGCTGCTAAATATTTTCCTAATACTCCTTAACAATTTTACAAAATGTACAGTGGCTTTTCTGATTATGATTTTATACGTCAAAGCCAGAAGTAAATACCTACTGCTAATTTGACTGCTATACATATCAGCACCAGGTGCATGTTTGTCAGATATATACACACAGCTGTATAACTATTATCTGGGCACCATCTTTAATTTTTTTTACAATGCCTCTATTAAATGTGGAAACAATCTCTCTGTCATTTAAGCAATTTCCCATTTGGTTTATAAATCTCAATTTTGCATGGTTTCCAACAGAATCTCGGTTATTCCATGTTTTCCGGGTAGTAACATGTAGTTTTAACTTCCTACTCTCAAGTACCTCTCCAACTTGCACCGTAGTAACATTTGAGAGTTTTGAAACAATCCTTTCTCCCAGGCCTGATACACCTGCTTTCCTTTATTTTTACAGAGAAGTTATATTAAAAAAATACAGTATTAACAAAATGGAACAGAACTTCTAAAAAA